>NC_048298.1:260069831-260346392 GCF_013100865.1 Trachemys scripta elegans | reverse complement strand
AGAGCATAAGCTTTCGGATGCATATGCATCCGAAGAAGTGGGCTGTAGTCCACGAAAGCTTATGCTCTAATAAATTTGTTAGTCTCTAAGGTGCCACAAGTACTCCTGTTCTTCTTTTCTCTGCTTTGTATCTTCTGAGCAATTGACACACTTTAAATTCTCATTTTTTCTTGCTATTGCAGTGCTTAGATTTACCATGAGGGAAACAGAAGGCATCTTTTCTTCTGATGCACACATGAAAGCCTACTCTTCACAGGAAGAAAGGAACAAAAATATTAACTAACACATTAGTGATCATTTTAAAGAAAATAATTTATCAACTTTAGATTTCTCAACAGAGATCCGGAAAAATAAAGGCTAGAATTGGAAATGTGGGGATAAAGTTGGATGCTTTAGTGCACAAAGAAGTTTTCCTTGTTTTAATCAAAATGTGTCTACAATGAGTGCTTCAGCGCAGAGGCAAGAAAACTCGGCATACCTTTTCATGCAGTGGCAGCCATAATGTTTTGAAGATAGAGGTGACCATGATTGGCAGCCTTTGAAATAAGCCAGATATAGAGCTTTTTACATTGCCCAATGGTGGTGACAATTGCACCTCCATGTACCATTGTGTAGCACTGCATGATGGGACTGTGGAGAATTACTCTGGAGGGTGGCAGATGGTATTTACACTGCTTACCCTTCCCCGTGTTGTCTTTCAGAGAATACATTTAGAAATTGTGGTTGGCTTGCTATTGGAGCATTGCATGAAAAAGCTACTCAAGGATTCACATCCCCTCACTACCCACATCCCATTCCTGACCTACTTTTAGTGTTACACATGCCAGATGTGAGTTGGCTCTCTATAATGGATTAAGGGTAGCAAGAGTTTTGTGCTGCTTAAGCACCCCAAATCCATGCCTCTCTTCTAGGAGAGATTTCTGTCACTGGGAACACTGCCCCTTAAGTTATTCTAATAGATATTAATCAAACCGATAGGTCTGCTTTTTTTAGTTGGTACCACAAGTGCTAAATCACAGTTTTCTCACACACAAGAAAAGGAGACTTCTTCTCACTAGGCTACACCTTTGACCTTAATAAGCAGATCAACCCTTTAGCCTGTGGTCTGAGACGAAGCTATGGCCAGAAAACATTTCTTTCAAAATAAGAGTTTATCTGCCCAATAGACTTTGTAGCAGCCTAAATATGGTAGGTATGATTATATTCCCATTTAACTCAGTGGGAAAAAAACCTATTAACTTTAATGGTGCACGAGCAAGCCCACTGTGTAGTAGGCTGTTTAAAATTCCAGTAGCTCCTATATTAGACTTTGAAATTGTCAATTGTCAAGCCCATCATTCTAAGAATGATCATCAGCTGCTTTGCATATGAGGCAAGACACCTAATCCAGTGGTAAACTGGCACTATCCACAGCTATCAGGTGTTCTAATTCTGTTCCATCTTTACAAAAATATTACATGTGGTTTAAAAGATTTTGGAAATGTATCATAATCCAAACAATGTTACTATATACCAATGAGAAGATAAATATTCATCTGAAAAGGACAGCATTAGTACCTATTCACTTTTTTTACTTTTAAATTCTCCTTGAATTTCTGGTCTTGAAGTGCATGGCTCACTTAGAAAGTCAGTTTCTCCATTAATCTGTGAAAGACGAGTCTACAGAAAAACACAATGAATTTTAGATCTTCCAGCATAATCGTAGCTTATATTTCATTGAAGAGACTTGGACTTCATAAAAGGAAAATCCAGCTATCTGTACACACATTAAATGAACTCAATAAATTAGTAATGTGGGATGATGAAGGTAAAATACTCAGTGATCTGTGTAGACATAGGGAGCCTTTAATGGAAATTAGTTCTAAATCACTTTCACTGCTTATTATTAAAGCAGCAGAGTACAGATCTTAATCCTTAACAGGGCCCAGATATAAATGGCAAAAGGTACCATAGTTAGGTTCACTCTTGTTGAACTGAATTAAGGTGCCTCCCTGAACAGCATGAACCTCTCTCTCATCTAACACTATCCCCGCTTTTAGAAGCATATACAAAGAAACCCACTTAAACTAATAACTATTTCAGGGTCAGAACAGTATGTAGCTATAAAATGCAGAATAATTGCATAAAAAACCCTACATTAAGGAAAAATTCAAGTTGTACAGTTCAGCACTCCAACCTCAGGAAATGCTAAATTAAGGTTCTACCCTGTGTGTGTTCCTTATGACATAAAATGTTTATCTACCTGATCACTTAAGCATCTCTGCTGCTGTGTAAAAATACATGTGTACCATCTTGTAATTCATTTTTACTTAAACTAATTCCATAATGCCCTCTTCCCCACAGCCTCAGAGGGGGGTAGACTTTTTTCTGGGCCAGCAGGGCAAAGAAAACCCTTGGTTATTTTAAGGATTATATCCCTCTCTCCCCTTCATGGGTTTGAGGAAGGAGGCTCTGTAGCTGATGGGTTGGATAAAAGAATCAGAATAAGTTTGTTGGCTCCTGCACAAACAAAAGGAGAACTTAAAAGCCCTCTGTGTTGGGTTTCCCAGGGTGCAACCTGGAACTGAGACGCAGCTGAGCCCTCTGTCTTACCAACCTGGTCTCCCTCTCACACTGTGATGCTGTGACAAGCTAAAAACCCCTCCAGGTACTATATTTGTACAGGCATCCACAGACAGGGACACACCCAACTGACTTACATGAATGCTTTCACCAGCCACTCATGAACTAACAATAGAGAGGCTCCAGCCAATTCCCCACAGCTCCCCAGACTAGGACCCCAGAGCTGTACCATCTTGCCCTGGTCAGAAGTCTGACCACTGTAAGTTTATTACCCTGTCCAGGGATTGGCAACCTTTGGCACGCAGCTCACCAGGGTAAGCACCCTGGCGGGCCGGGTCAGTTTGTTTACCTGCCGCATCCGCAGGTTCAGCCGATAGCGGCTCCCACTGGCCACTCCAGGCCAATGGGGACTGCAGGAAGTGGCGCGGGCCGAGGGATGTGCTGGCCGCCACTTCCCACTACCCTTAATGTGGAGAGGACATGCACCATTTTTTGTACACTGAGCAGCTTTCCCAGGAACTTCAAGCAAAACCCACTGTTGTAGGTAAAATATATAACAAATTTATTAATTACAAAAGGATAGGTTTTAAGTGATTATAAGTAGAAAGTGTACTGATCAAAGTTGGTTACCTAAAAAAAATTAAAAGTAAAATAACAATCTGATTTCTATAAACTAGACAGAATTTGAATCAAGTGGTGTCTCACCGTGATGGTATAGTTCCTTAATACAGAAGCTGAGATTCTCCTTTCCAGCCTAGGACTACCTCCCCAGTTCAGTCTTTGTCCTCCAGACATGTTTCCATTAGTTGATTTGTGGGGGGAGGGAGGCCCCATGATGATGTCACTTCCTCCTTTTATAGCTTCTTTCAGCTTATTGGAAAGATCTTATTCTTTTGCTACGATGTGAGTCAGGCAGTGTCCATTGTCTGTGTCTTCATTATATACAGATCCTGTGATAGTCCTGGGTCATATGCATTCTCCTTAATAGGCCATGAATGCTGTCTGGCTTCTCCATTGTTGTATCTGAAAGGCTGGTTGTTGGTGTTTTCAACTTCACAATATATTTCAGTAACAGACACATAGCAAAACTCCATAACTTCCCATATAATGAAAGCACATACAATCCAACAGAATATTAATATTTAACAGATCAAGACTTTTGAAATGATACCTCACAAGGCATACTTTGTACAAAATATATCATAATTATATGACAGTGGTGAATATGGGGTGCCAGGTTGTTGCTTTGGGGTACAGAGTGTCACACCCTCCCCACTGCCTGGGGTGTCTTTCTAGGCCAGGAACAAAAGCTCCCTCCTTTCCTCACCCACCCTCTTGGGACTAGAGTAGGACTGGTGTTTGGGGGGTCTTGCTGTAAGCATCATGCTAGTCACCCTTTTGGAGCTGGGAAGAAATTTGGTACTCACTGCCAGATTGGGCTGAGCAGAGTGTGTGTATGGTTTTTGTTTGTTTGTTTGTTTGGTTGGTTGGTTTGGGGTTTTTGCCTTCAATTCAGCAGCCTAGGGAGCCAGTGGGTAGGTTAGATGTAAAATTAATGTTGTCACAACTTGGCAGGGACCAGGGTAGATATTTATTCACCAGGCATCCTGGACACTGATAAATTGGAATTGGAAGCAGATTAGGAGAAGGCATCTCCTAAAGAAGTGGAGGGGATGGGATTGTGGCTCCTAATGTCTGGCACTGCAAGGAAACAACCCACTTTCCCCAGCCCCTTAACTGTGTGAGGAGAGAGCAGTGGGGGCCCAGCAATCATGCTGAGAGCAGGTTAAACGGGTGGGAATAAGTCAATAAGTTCGGATGGCGTGAGCCCAACAGGGGCAGACGGCCCCACGGACAGTCCTCCTCCGACACCCCAATAGAGATTTCAAAAGGTCTCTTACCTCTATTGTGGCGCCATGGGGTTCAAAGGGGAACGATCCGTAGTAGCTGCCATTGCCTCAGTGGGCGTTGCCATCCCGGACGAGCCCCCAAATTGTCGAAAAAAAACTGAGTTCTCACTATTTTGTTTAAGTACAGCAAGTCAAAAGCTTTATTAACTCTCACATGTGCAAAAAAAAAAAAGCAAAGCAGGTCTCTCTCAAGTAACTAATTACAGCAAGCATTTATACCTTTCATTACAAAAATAATGAGAGACAGCAGCATTTTGTTTATACATAGGCCATCTTAATATCTCATTTCTTTACTTGTTTTAACTTTTGCCAACATACAATATTTTCTATACTTTATTTACACAAGGTCTTCTACACCTTATCTATACTAAAGTCACCATGACTTTTTACACAGTTCTTTCTCACCTGCCTCACTCAATCCTCGCTTCTACAAATCTCGCGTTATCAAAGTTACAATTAGCCTAACTCTTGCTAACAAACGTCATGCATTGCAGTTCCCTTCTGTCAGTTTTTTTTCTCTGCTTCCACAACTGAAGCACAGGTAACCACAATCCTGGTGTCTTGTCTTTCCTCCTTTGGTGACCAGGACAAGGATATACAATACCATTATTGGCTCAGACTTATTTGAATAAGTTATTTTTTCTTTATGTATTGAAATATTTTGCCAGCAGCCACACACTAGAAATTTCTCTTCAGTCAATATCATAGCTTCCCTTATGTGCAGTTATGAGACAATACACTACTTAGTGAACTTAGATGGCATGGCAGCAAACATTACTCTAGACTCTCTACTTAGAAATGATCTAGTACATTTGCTAAATATGACTGTGTGCTTTTTCTTTTAAAGTAATTTATGAATGTTTTTCAGATATGGCCAGATTCTGCTTCCATTGATGTCAATGGCAAAACTCCCACCAACAACATGAGGAACAGGATTGAATCCCATAAACACAGCTATACAATATATACTACATATGAGTATCTAAGGTTGTAAGAAAAAAATGTTGTTTCAAATTGTGTTACATCATGTTATTTAACAAGTATTTAAATACTGTATTATAATACAGGTGCACAAGGGGGAAGATTTTTTTTTTTCAGTCTTTCCCTTGCAACTTTGATGTTTTTGCACTGAATATTTTTAAGAAAAATGTTGGGTAAGAAAAACTTAAAGCCATTATCTGTGGCTTCCAAGTACTGCTGGCATTCAAAAAACTGGCAAAAGCGTGTAAACTTCCTAATATGGGACCATTTAATTGATACTACCATATAGTTCTGCCCACAAACATTAGGAGTTGAGCAGAAGAGACTTTCAGCCCCTAGTGTGGTGTGTGTATATGACCAAAGGGGAAGTGATTGGGGTGGGGAGGAGGGAGACACTACTCAACTAAATCTGTATGAGGACAGTGGAAGAAATTTTGGCCTGAGCAATAGAGGTAACCTTATTGCAATCTATTGGTTTCCTCAGGATGGAATTATCAATATGTCATTTTCCAGTATAATACCCTGGTACTTGGTAAGACTCCAATGGCTACAGTGAAAATAAACAACTCTATTGGGGGAATCAGGAAGACACCCAGAAATCATAGAAAATCTCCAAATTCCTAGATTTTCAAAGATTGTCAAGAGGTCTGGGTATGATAACTACATACTGTTTTTCAGGTTTCCCATTACTAATTTCTCATGAGTTCTACATATATTTAATTATTATTGTCAGATCTAAAAAGTTATCAGTTATGGAGCGGCAAACAGCAGAGGCTAACAGCGGGAGTTTGCCTGGGAGCTGTCCGAGAGGAGGTACGCTAAGTGCTGCATTAGGGGGGCTGTGTTGGTGAGTATCTGAGTGTCTGCTGCTGGGACAGTTGGTCAGTTTGACCGTGTGCTTGATTGCTTGCTTGTTTGTTTGAAAAGTGTGAATTGGGAGTGCTTTGTTCCAGCTGGGCCTTGAGTGGGCCTGACTGGTATATAAGGGCAGTCAGCAGCGAACCAGCTGAGTGGCGAACAGCAGAGGCTAACAGCGGGAGTTTGCCTGGGAGTTCGCCTAGGGAGAGCGCACTGAGGCTTTCATCTGCAGGTTTCTCCGAGTAGTTCCTGCAACAGTTGAGGAAGCTCCTAAGAGGACGGTGATATGGAAGGAGAGCGATCAGCTGTTGTAACCTGCACAGGTTGTGCCATGTTTGTCTTTCTTCCGCAGGACAGAAGCGACTTTGTCTGTACAAAGTGCAAGCTGGTCTCCATACTGGAGGAGAAGGTTCGAGGGCTGGAGAAACAAGTATCGACTCTGCGTTGCATAAGGGAAAATGAAGATTTCCTGGACAGACGTCAGGAGATGCTTCTACAGCCACAATGTTCTGAAGATTCAGAGCAGGCGGAGCAGGGACAGAAGGATTGTGAGGAGGTTTGGCAGCATGTGACCTCCAGAAGAAGAAAGAGGAGCGTCCATGCACCAGCAATGGAGATACAGGTGAGGAATCGTTTCCATGTTCTCTCTACAGGTGCTAATGCGGAGAGTGGACTAGATGGCCCATCTGAGGGAAGGGAGCAGAAGGAGACTCCACCGATTGGAAGGCAAAAGATGCACTGTGCTAGGGATGGGGGTTCCACGACCACCACTCCCAAGAGGAGGAGGAGGGTGGTGGTGGTCGGGGACTCCCTCCTCAGGGGGACTGAGTCATCTATCTGCCGCCCTGACCGGGAAAACCGAGAGGTCTGCTGCTTGCCAGGAGCTCGGATACACGATGTGACGGAGAGACTGCCGAGACTCATCAAGCCCTCGGATCGCTACCCCTTCCTGCTTCTCCACGTGGGCACCAATGATACTGCCAAGAATGACCTTGAGCGGATCACTGCAGACTACGTGGCTCTGGGAAGAAGGATAAAGGAGTTTGAGGTGCAAGTGGTGTTCTCGTCCATCCTCCCTGTGCAAGGAAAAGGCCGGGGTAGAGACCGTCGAATCGTGGAAGTCAACGAATGGCTACGCAGGTGGTGTCGGAGAGAAGGCTTTGGATTCTTCGACCATGGGATGGTGTTCCAAGAAGAAGGAGTGCTAGGCAGAGACGGGCTCCACCTAACGAAGAGAGGGAAGAGCATCTTTACCAGCAGGCTGGCTAACCTAGTGAGGAGAGCTTTAAACTAGGTTCACCGGGGGAAGGAGACCAAAGCCCTGAGGTAAGTGGGGAAATGGGATCCTGGGAGGAAGCACAAGCAGGAGAGCGCAAGAGGGGAGGACTCCTGTCTCATGCTGAGAAAGAGGGACGATCATTGAGTTATCTTAAGTGCCTATACACAAATGCAAGAAGCCTGGGAAACAAGCAGGGAGAACTGGAAGTCCTGGCACAGTCAGGGAACTATGATGTGATTGGAATAACAGAGACTTGGTGGGACAACTCACATGACTGGAGTACTGTCATGGATGGATATAAACTGTTCAGGAAGGACAGGCAGGGCAGAAAAGGTGGGGGAGTTGCGTTGTATGTAAGAGAGGAGTATGACTGCTCAGAGCTCCGGTATGATACTGCAGAAAAACCTGAGAGTCTCTGGATAAAGTTGAGAAGTGGGAGCAACAAGGGTGATGTTGTGGTTGGAGTCTGCTATAGACCACCAGACCAGGGGGATGAGGTGGATGAGGCTTTCTTCTGGCAACTAGCAGAAATTGCTAGATCGCAGGCCCTGGTTCTCATGGGAGACTTTAATCACCCTGATATCTGCTGGGAGAGCAATACAGCGGTGCACAGGCAATCCAGGAAATTTTTGGAAAGTGTAGGGGACAATTTCCTGGTGCAAGTGCTGGAGGAACCAACTAGGGGCAAAGCTTTTCTTGACCTGCTGCTCACAAACAGGGAAGAACTAGTAGGGGAAGCAAAAGTGGATGGGAACCTGGGAGGCAGTGACCATGAGATGGTCGAGTTCAGGATCCTGACACAAGGAAGAAAGGAGAGCAGCAGAATACGGACCCTGGACTTCAGAAAAGCAGACTTTGACTCCCTCAGGGAACAGATGGGCAGGATCCCCTGGGAGAATAACATGAAGGGCAAAGGGGTCCAGGAGAGCTGGCTGTATTTTAAAGAATCCTTATTGAGGTTGCAGGAACAAACCATCCCAATGTGTAGAAAGAATAGTAAATATGGCAGGCGAACAGCTTGGCTAAACAGTGAAATCCTTGCTGATCTTAAATGCAAAAAAGAGGCTTATAAGAAGTGGAAGATTGGACAAATGACCAGGGAGGAGTATAAAAATATTGCTCAGGCGTGCAGGAGTGAAATCAGGAAGGCCAAATCACACTTGGAGTTGCAGTTAGCAAGAGATGTTAAGAGTAACAAGAAGGGTTTCTTCAGGTATGTTAGCAACAAGAAGAAAATCAAGGAAAGTGTGGGCCCCTTACTGAATGAGGGAAGCAACCTAGTGACAGAGGATGTGGAAAAAGCTAATGTACTCAATGATTTTTTTGCCTCTGTCTTCACACACAAGGTCAGCTCCCAGATTGCTGCACTGGGCAGTACAGCATGGGGAGAAGGTGACCAACCCTCTGTGGAGAAAGAAGTGGTTCAGGACTATTTAGAAAAACTGGACGTGCACAAGTCCATGGGGCCGGATGCGCTGCATCCGAGGGTGCTAAAAGAGTTGGCGGGTGAGATTGCAGAGCCATTAGCCATTATTTTTGAAAACTCATGGCGATCGGGGGGAGGTCCCAGATGACTGGAAAAAGGCTAATGTAGTGCCCATCTTTAAAAAAGGGAAGAAGGAGGATCCGGGGAACTACAGGCCAGTCAGCCTCACCTCAGTCCCTGGAAAAATCATGGAGCAGGTCCTCAAGGAATCAATTATGAAACATTTAGAGGAGGGGAAAGTGATCAGGAACAGTCAGCATGGATTCACGAAGGGGAAGTCGTGCCTGACTAACCTAATTGCCTTCTATGATGAGATAACTGGCTCTGTGGATGAGGGGAAAGCAGTGGATGTGTTATTTCTTGACTTTAGCAAAGCTTTTGATACGGTCTCCCACAGTATTCTTGCCACCAAGTTAAAGAAGTATGGGCTGGATGAATGGACTGTAAGGTGGATAGAAAGCTGGCTAGATCGTCGGGCTCAACGGGTAGTGATCAATGGCTCCATGTCTAGTTGGCAGCCGGTTTCAAGTGGAGTGCCCCAAGGGTCGGTCCTGGGGCCGGTTTTGTTTAATATCTTTATTAATGATCTGGAGGATGGTGTGGACTGCACTCTCAGCAAGTTTGCAGATGACACTAAACTAGGAGGCGTGGTAGATACACTAGAGGGTAGGGATCGGATACAGAGGGACCTAGACAAATTAGAGGATTGGGCAGAAAAAAACCTGATGAGGTTCAACAAGGACAAGTGCAGAGTCCTGCACTTAGGACGGAAGAATCCCATGCACTGCTACAGACTAGGGACCGAATGGCTAGGTAGCAGTTCTGCTGAAAAGGACCTAGGGGTCACAGTGGACGAGAAGCTGGATATGAGTCAACAGTGTGCTCTTGTTGCCAAGAAGGCTAACGGCATTTTGGGCTGTATAAGTAGGGGCATTGCCAGCAGATCGAGGAACGTGATCGTTCCCCTTTATTCGACATTGGTGAGGCCTCATCTGGAATACTGTGTCCAGTTTTGGGCCCCACACTACATGAAGGATGTGGAAAAATTGGAAAGAGTCCAGCGGAGGGCAACAAAAATGATTAGGGGTCTGGAGCACATGACTTATGAGGAGAGGCTGAGAGAACTGGGATTGTTTAGTCTCCAGAAGAGAAGAATGAGGGGGGATTTGATAGCAGCCTTCAACTACCTGAAGGGGGGTTCCAAAGAGGATGGAGCTCGGCTGTTCTCAGTGGTGGCAGATGACAGAACAAGGAGCAATGGTCTCAAGTTGCAGTGGGGGAGGTCCAGGTTGGATATCAGGAAAAACTATTTCACTAGGAGGGTGGTGAAACACTGGAATGCGTTACCTAGGGAGGTGGTGGAGTCTCCTTCCTTGGAGGTTTTTAAGGCCCGGCTTGACAAAGCCCTGGCTGGGATGATTTAGCTGGGAATTGGTCCTGCTTTGAGCAGGGGGTTGGACTAGATGACCTCTTGAGGTCCCTTCCAACTCTGATATTCTATGATTCTATGATTCTATGATCAGCCTCAGGAAGAGGGATGATAGGTTTCTTATTACTGGAATTGGGAAAGGTTTTGCAGCTGCTACAATATGAAAGTAATATGCCCCTAGACAATAGTTTACCACATATTGTATATTCCTTTTTTGTTGTTGTTGTTGCAAAAGATCACATTAAAAGCAAAGATTGTGTCTCTTCAGGGTTTAATTTGATCTCCACTGAACCAGAACAAGTAAATTAATGTCTTTTAGACAACAGCATTGTGTTTTTGTGTGTTTGGGTGGGGAGTTATCCTTTAGAGGTTACACAATCAATTTCTTTTCTGGCATCATAATGTTCCTCAGTGGATGGGATTTGGGGGATGAGGAAGAGCCTTCCTACAGTGACACACAAAAGAAGCACAAGTAGCTGGTAGGTATACATTTTAATAGTCTTTAGAAGCCTAAAGAACAGTAATGCTGTGAACAGGCAATCCTGTAAAGAGCCATTCAACCTGCATTTAGCCTGAAGAACAGTCAGAAAGAACAAAGAGAGTGAAAGAGCAAGCTTAGCACTTCCACAGTTAGTCATTATCCATGCTTCTGTGCACTTCCTCCCTGGCCTGGGGATTTCCCCAAAGGTGATTACCTCTACCCCTCACAGATGGAAAATAAATTCCTCTTGTAAGTGCTAGTGAAATTCTGTTTTCAAATATTTTGAAGTAGTAGCTACTTTCCTGTGTACTGGCTCTCTGCATTTTTTGTTTAATCAGAATCCTCACAGCTACTCCAAAGTCTGTCAGAGACTATGTTCTGTATTACTCAGCCTTCCAGTCATTGCTTTTTATGCTGGTCTCTTTAAATTGCCGGTATAGCAGATTGCACTGTGCTGTTAAAAAAGAGATTTTGAGACTTTAAACTAAAGTTCTCTCTCCTAGAAAAAAAATGTCATTGACTTTCTGTTCAACCTAAGGAATCTATAACAGTACTCTTAGTTATTGGAACACCATTTTTACCTGTCACTCTGTGGTAATTCCATGCAGTCTTTGAAAAGCTGCTTTATATATGAGGGAACATCTCTCATTCTTTTCCCTTAGACTGAATAGACCATCAAAATGTCTGGCTATATAATGCATTGAAAAACTACTCAAAAAACAAAACAAAACATGCAGGACTAGACTGGCCATACCCAACATAATTCAAGCTAATATAAACCAGGACACACAGTGCCAGTTGGCATAAAATCCTTCAGGACGTGGGTTGTGTTATTTAGCACTGACCTAAAAGTGGGTGGAGTTGTCCAGCAACTGGACATGCAACATCACCTGGTAGCCTCCACTGTTGAGACTTCTATAGAATCCTGAGTGCATCTCAAAGCTGCCTCCCAGACACAAACACATCCTTCCCTTTCTCACATCAAAGTGGAATTTGCAGTCCCGAGCCAGCAATGAGGGATGAAGCAGTCAAAATGAGGACTAAATGGACCTTTATGAATGGAAGCCCATATTCAGCAAAGCTGGTGCAAACAGGTGCAAATTGCACTTAAGCTAGTCCTATTGGCTGTGCTTTCTCTCCCTTCTTCCCTCACCTACAGGTACAACTGTCATGGTAACAGTGCTTCCCCTCTCCTGTTTGTCCACTTTGGTGACTGTACCAAAAAAACTACCATGGTTTCTGTATTCTCCCCAATGAATGCCAGATGCCCAAATCCAAGAAAGCATCACACATTTAGGAAGAGCATTTAAATCACATTGAAGTCAATAGGACTAAGGCACATGCTTAAAGTTAAGCACATGGTTAGGTGCTTTTCTGAACTGAAGTCCAGGTGATTTGGCTCCATAAAATAGGCTTTCACCTCTTCCCCTGGCTGATGTGGTACAAAGACATGTATCTGTAAACTTGGCCCAATGAATCTAAAGGGTGTGTAAAATAGTACTCAGAAAATTGTTACACCATGTAATAATCAAGCCTGTAATAACCTCTATACTTTGACAGCATCTTTCCATCACCCACTTCATAATTAATTCTCGTGTTTTCCAAGAGTTTCCAGTGAATTAGACAATCTCAGCTGCTTCTTCAGATAGTTTTACAGAGTGTGATACAGGTTTTGAACTTAGCTTATCACACAGTATCACTTGACACTTCTCGTAACACCAAAGTGCTGGAGTGTAAAAGTCAAACTTATTCAGTTAGGATGTTATGTCTTCACTTTTATTGTTGACTATCAAACTCCAGCACATGGGACCTTTGAACTATTTTCAGTTGAGCAGCTTAAGTGTGTCCAGAAATATTGTTTATAGATTGAAAATTTGGGGAAATATGCCCATTTCTGTAATGTGGAGGTGTTTACAGTGGAAGATTTTTAATATAGAACTTGTTCACTACAGCTGCCCAACATACATTCCATAGCTTCTTTTCTTTATTTTCCTTCCTTGATTTTTTTTAAGGTTACATTTCATAAGTAAAATAAAGTTTCTATTTGTAATTCCCAAAGGAAGAATAAAGGGACTATTTAAAAAATATGTTAGCTTAAGGTGTGGTTTTCAAGAGCTCCCTCAGTAAGTTGGGAACACAAGTCCCATTGAAACTCGCTTAGATGGTTTCATAAATTCCACTATTCAACCCAGCAGTGAGTAAAACCTAAAGACTGGGAAAACTGAGGTAAAATGTTCCTTCAGAATTATGTAGAAACCTAAATAACATCCAATACTATAAAAAGAACCCCACACCAGAAATACTCGTCCCCATATAATATGAAGTAGTATTTTAATAAATAGTTAGCTCACCTGTTTTTAAAATTCACCTGTGTCAGCTTGGAGGTTGAGCAGCAGGATGCACAGAGGCCAAAGATCAGCAGAATTAGCTTGACATGATAAGATTTTCTTTTTCTATCTCTTCAGGCAATGGCAGTACAGTTGGTACAGATGCCACGCTCCTGATGCCTGCTTCACTGCCACCAGTGCCCATGTGATCCCTGTGATGAGATTCACATAACATACAGGATATATTATTGATGCTCTGAGCATACTGTCTTCCCTTCGGTATAGTATGTTCAAAGGGGAAAATGCCCCACAGATTAGCATATTCCCTGAATCCTTTTCTGGCTAATCTCATCTATTTTATTTCATCCATCATAGGTTGACTATTCCTTGGTAGAATCATTTCTCCCTCCTTGTGCACCATCACACCGAGACTAAGCAAAGTCACAGTCCCTACACCAAGAAGAAGCATAAGGGACAGTGCAGCTGCAGTACTTTTCCTTTATTTCTTCTGGGGCATAATCCTTCCTACTCCCCTTAGCACTATAACTCTTTGTTGCCTCAATATACAAAATGGAGAGGAATATATAGACTTAAATTGACAGACTTATTTGTGAAGAACAAAAAAACAAAACAAAAAAAACACCAAAAATGTAAATATTTGAGCACTATAGCATCATGCCTATGGCATCAGAATTTCATTTTCTTAATTGATGGATTTCCATATGTCCCAGCAGGAACTAAGGCCCAGATCCTCAAAGGTATTTAGGCCCCTAACTCCCACTGATTTCAGTACCTTTGAGGATCTGGCCTCAGTGTCTTATTTAAAAGGAATTCAGTGTTATTTAACAGCAATCACCTGGAGGGCACAAAGTCTCTTGAAGGACAGGAAGAATTTTAAAACCAAGGACGTTATTTATTGTGCGCCTCCCTATGTATGAAATCCTTTACTAGCATCATGGACTTTGTAATTTACAAGATTGAAAGTGTTAACATTGGATTGTGATATATAGCAACCTCAATGGAGATATCTTCTAAATAACATTCAGTGACTGGAGCTGACTGTTCCATTTTTGGAGAAATTGTCATAAAATTGTAAGCATTTACATGGGCAAAACCAGGCTTTGAAGCCAACACTGTTATGATGATTAAGTGAGGTGCACACCTCTGTTGGTGTGATGTTGCTACCCTGTGTCTGGCACCAGAACAAAAAAATCTGCAGTGCATTGATATACTGTATTAAAGCTATTTTTACAGCCAGACAGTCTAGAAGAAGTATTGCTTATTATACACTTAGATTGCAGAACACAGCAAAATCTACAGTAGGGACCAAAATCTCTGCTCTACAGACTTTACAGAACCGAAGGATTTTGTTGGCTGGCATCCCAATTAAATTTTCATGCTTCTCTAGACCATATTTCCTGGGCAATACAAGTCCCTGTAAACCTCTGTCAGTTTTCCTTTCTACTCCTGCACACAATTTTGCCATGGTACATGTAAAAACATGCATATTTCTGAAAACTGACAAAAAGGGCTGTGCATATTGGCAGATGATATTTTTTTAAAAAAAAAGAATGATGAATCCAGCTAAGTTTGGAATAATAGACCATATTTTTCCCTCCATGCTGACACAATGGTGATGCTTTGTGTCTTAAAATAGAAGTCTCATGTGTACATCTGAGGGCAGAATTTAGAGCAGGCAAATGTGTAGGGCTAGAATGGGTAAACTCTCTAATTTTATCATTAGCCTGGTGAATCTTTTACTCTTGAAGCAGAAAGTATTGTCAGGAGTAGATTCATGTGAGAATGTACATGGGCACAAACAATCTAGGTGACTTTTTGGGTCCGTTGAAGTCAATGATAAAATTTTAATTGATTTAAATGGAATGGCAGCATATTACACTAGATTGAACTTTGTTATCATATGCTCCAGTATGAAGCACAAAGGTTCAAATAAATATTTATAATTCTGAAACAAAGTAGTTAATAGTGAAGCAGTGGGTTAGTGCAAAACATTTTTCATATGAAAGTACTATTTAAGTTTTATTTTCAGACACATTTGCTAATAGTAGCAGTGATTCTTTTTATAGCATCAGCAATTATGTCAAGGGTTTGAACTTCCTGTGAAGCTACACTAAAAGCATTTTTATTCGGTTTGCAAAATATGATTAAATGGAAAAAGGTCACATCTAGATGCAACAATAATTGGATATTTAGAGGAACACTCCTAATTTATCATAACTTTTTTTCTAGTCTTATTTATGAGGCTTCACAAATCTTTCCTGTGTCTGTTTCTTTTCCCCTATAAATATTATTATATAGCCATTTTCAGCACCAGCTTTTTGATCTTTTCCCTGAAAATACCATCAAAAGCCAGTTTTATTGCATATTCTTACCACGAAATGCCCGAGTAATTGGAGGAGGGTATAAATACTTCAGACCATATTATGACTGTCCTAGTTCAAGTATGCAGTGTTGTTGTAACCATGTTGGTCCCAGTATATTAGACAACTCTTTAGCTCAAGTATGCCAAGAGTACTGATGCCTGCAGAAAGGACAAAAGGAGATCCTTCTTCTTCTATTACTACTATGCCCAGTGTAGCCATAATGTGGCTGAGGAGAGGCTGCTAGCAGAGAATCCTGCTGTCTTTTCACACACACAACACTCATTGACCACAGTTGGAATGCTTCATGTAAAAGGTCTGCAAGATCATAGGATTAAGATCTACATGCTCTTTTAGGCAGGGCCTAGATCAGGGATTGGCAACCTTTGGCCCACGGCCCTCCAGCATAAGCACCCTGGCGGGTCGGGCCGGTTTGTTTACCTGCCACGTCCACAGGTTTGGCTGATTGCAGCTCTCATTGGCCGTGGTTTGCCGCTCCAGGCCAATGGGGGCTGCGAGAAGCCGTGGCAAGTGCATTCCTCAGACTGCGCCACTTCCCGCAGCCCCCATTGGCCTGGAGCGGTGAACCGCAGCCAGTGGGAGCCACGATTGGCCGAACCTGCGGACACGGCAGGTAAACCAACTGGCCCAGCCTGTCAGAGTGGTTACCCTGGCAGGTCGCATGCCAAAGGTTGCCGATCCTTGGCCTAGATGTTCCAGGGTTTTGCAGAAGTGGAATTTGCACGATAATCCACCCTTTGTTGCAGAATTGTGCTCCAAAATTTGTCTGTCTATACCACTGATTATGGCCAACAATTTAAAGTGGTCACTGATCTTGGGTATGCAACTTAAGACATCTTATTTCAAGTTGGGCACTCAAACTAAGATACCAAAAAGCAGTGGCCACCTGTGAAAATTTGATTTTCTTTGTTTGTGACCCTTAATGCTGTGAACAAAGTCTTGCAAATGTGAAGTGAAAGCTGTAAACCAAAGACACTGCAGACCTGTGCCATTGTTATTATGGGATTTCAAATTCTTCTAGATCTCTTTAACAGTTTAAACATGCCTGGCCACAGCTAATCCCTGGTAAATCAACGAGCTGTGCACTTGGTTCATTGTATGCAAAGCTGTTGGTTGTTTTTCAGTAGAGATTTCAGAACTATTTCATAAACTGTGAAAGAGAACACAAGGAAGAAACACAAGGAAGATCATCCAAAGACTCTGAAGACATGACTCTGCAAGCTCCTCCTTGCCAGGGGATTTGTGCTTAGCTGGAACCCCATTGAGTTTAATTGGTCTCCAGGTGGGCAAGGAGTTATCCCCACATAGTTCTGATTGAAAAATAGAGGATAATCAAAACAGTGGTGGGGTTGGGTCATCCTGCCATCAAACACACAGCAGGCTGTACTTGATTTTTGTTTTTTATTTTTTCCATGCTATATCTATCTTCAGTGTATCTTAACTGACCTCTACCCAAAGAAGTTTCAGCTGAGTGGACTCTTAAACTTTTGATTTACTAAGCTAAAATTCCTTCAGCAAGATTGACATTGTAGAGGTCAGCAGAAATTTTCTGCACAGACATCTGAACATCAGCCAACAGAAGGTCTTGTCCTGTTCAATTGCCAATATGTTCAAATGCTGTGCAGAGTTTAGGTTTGGAGTAGGGGCGGGTTATTACCTTTTGAAGTTGTAAGTTTAAAAAAAAATGTTGTGTAACTTTTAATAAATCCAGAGGAGCTGGCAACATATCAAGCTAAACCAAATGTGACTGGATTGAACAATGGTGTGTAAACTGCTGGCTTTGGTTGTTGTGTTTTAGGGGAGATGAAGTAATGCAGAAAACTTTTCAAAGTTATTCTTTGAAGTTATTTTAAAATATTTGCGAATTGTAGTTGGAGAGGGACAGTACTGGTTCAGTCCAGACTATAGATTGTAAGTTCCATAGTAGGGTTCTCCCTTCTGTCCATTTCTTGCTACCTAATAAATGTGGGGACACTGAATTAAACAATTAAAAGTAAGTAAATAAAATAAAGCTGAGCACCAGGGGCTTGGATCTGCAATATGCTGAACACTGCCTGTGAGAGACAGATTGCTTGAAACTGCTATTAGCTTCTCAGTCTTGCCAATGCATCCCACTCCTGTGACATGCTACTGCTACTGTTCTGATGCTGGAATTTTCAATAGAAACTGACTGTTCAGTTTTCTGATGAAGATAAATTCCACTAGTGACTGGGTCCAAAAAATCAAATCAGTTTCAGTTGTAATCTAAAAGAGATTTGAACCAAATTTCTCAGGAGTCTAAAGCATTTTAATTACATTAAATCATGTCTCCTTTTTTTTTTTGCTTTATGCTTTTTTCGCACAATCCTTCATAAATAAAAACACTGAACTTTGGCACATTAGACTGTTTTACAATATGTCATTATCTTAATTAACTGTTAGTTTCCACAGTGGGTAACTTTGATTAGAAAGAAAAAAAATATTTCTACAGCTTTGACAAGTTCTTACTTCGTGAGCAGCTTGGCATCTCTCTCTCTCTCTCTCTCTGTGTATTAATGTTATATTATTGCACAGCTTCACTCAAAAATTTCCCATTACAATGGATGTGCAATTTATTAGGGCCAATTCTGCCTCCTTACTCATGTAAAGTAGTAGCTTACTCGGTGAGCAGTGCCATTCACTTCAATGAGACTACTGGGAGTGGAAGATACTCTTCATCATAAGTAAGGGTGCCATAATCTAGCTCCTAAAAATATATCTGTAACACACCATGAATGAAAATGCATTTACGTTTTTAAAAACTCTGCAAGCTGCAACTTCATTTTGGTAATGCCTAGAGGTGACCTTGATGAAATATTAGTGTTCTTCTTTCTGAACAGAGCTCAGAAAGATTGCTCCTTCTATCATGGGAAAATACAAATACTGGGGAAAATATCAGGTATTTCTCCAAAAGCTATTGACCTTTGGAATGCATAACAAAGCATAAAGCCCAGTAAGTACAATTAATAGGCCAATCTCTCCATTTTCATCAACCATAAATATTGCCGTCTCTCATTCCCTGTTTACAAACAATTCTCTTTTTCACTTTTGTGATTCATACTGTCCTTTTGGATCACAGATCTGTTCTCTTTCTAAGCCTCAGGTCAAGCATTATTTAGCATTAATGATCATAAAAGTTTTGCAGAAAACTAGGGGAGAGAGAAAGCCTATCAGTACTAACTAAAACATCCATGCTCATCATTTACCAGAGGTTATTATCAACACTGCTGTGATTGACTTTATTCACTTCATTAATGGGTAGCTTCAAGCACCTGATTATCTAATAACTTGGGGGCAACAAAGTGCTATTTTTCATTCTTGTGCCCCCAAGAACTCTGAATTGTGACAGGTCAGTTATATTTTCATTCATGCAATCAGTGTTATCTACACTGAACCCTTTGAAACAGTTTTCCAGATATCATGTAACATATTCCCATCACAAAGAAATCATAAAACCATTCCTCTTCAAGGCTAGCTTGCTGTCCTGAATAGCATAGCAATGTTATCCCAAAGAGCATAATTGGCATTCTAGCATATTGGATTTTGTTGGGATTATGATGATCATGAAAGGGACTCCATTGTTAAGAGGATTTTCCCTTTCAGTTTAAGTTGTTAATATGAGAGAGAAAACTCTTGTGAATGCTATGTCTCTGATGGGCTAGCACCGTCCTAATGGCTCTTCTGTACGTGAATGCCCAGTATTGCTGCTGTCACACTGAGACAAATCAAATGGGAATACGGAGAGATTTGAGGAGAAACAACCATATATTTTGTGTGCGTATATGTATTGTATATATTAAACCGGGTGGTTTAACTCAGGCAAATGCATAGTCTGTTTTGTGGTATCTATTTTGATTACAGAGAAAAACCACTAATCCCTGTTAGGGTTGACATAATGTCTCAACAAACAAAAGACTTCAGTTAAACATTGTAGAAACCCTCATGCAGCTTAATTTATGGGTTTGTTTCCCTGAAATCTCTTCTTATTCCCATTTGATTTTTCTCAGTATGACAGCAGTGATACTGGACATCCACATACAGAAGCACCATAAGCATGGGGCTCAAATTCCCACGGGTTCTGGCCAGGAAACAGGGGATTTCCTCGTTGGAAGGAATGATGAGGTTGGGACCTCCCATAAAGGAGAACTGCCCCTAGTTCTGCTGTCCTGACCATGCTCCCTGTATTCTTGATAGCAAGGTGAGATTGTATAGAATTAAGCAGGACCTGGATTTATTGGAACTTTCCCTATCTAGTACTTGTTGTGGCTCTGACTTTCAGGTGAATAGCATGTTAAACCTCTGCTCCCAGAAGTCTTGTGGAAACTCATAAACCCACAACTTTCATGAGTCTAGCTCAGGGGTTCCCAAGCTTGGTTCACAGCTTATTCAGGGTAAGCTCCTGGCAGAAAGCTGGGCCACTGTTTCCCGCAGTTCCCATTGGCTGGGAACAGCGAACCGCAGCCACTGCGAGCTGCGAGTGGCCGTACCTGGGGACGCTCAGGTAAACAAAGCATCTCGCGGCCCGCTAGGGGCTTACCCTGAACAAGCCATGAACCAAGTTTGGGAGTCCCTGGTCTAGCTTATCCTAAAATTAAACAACTTTATTAACAAAACCTTACTGCTTGCTTATGATGAAAATGAATCTGCATGTTAAACCTTTCACTACACTCTCGTCTCTGTTGCGTAGTAAATTCTGCACTCTGCCATAAGTTAGTGCAGTTATTTTTTGAAGTCAATATAAGATGTATCCACATAAGATAGTACTAAATTCAGCTAATTATCCTTCAGTTTTGATAGTAGAAATCCATGGCACTGATAGCCTTTGCTTCTGAGTCTGCAATTGCAGAAAAGATTAAAGTAAACATTTAAAGAGTGAATTACTGTGGTCCTGACTCTACTCTTTTTTAAATGAGTTTTTTTTCCCATTGACTTCAGTGGGAGAAGAATAAGGCCTTGTGTTTGTTAAACTAGAAGATAAACTACTCTCTCCACATGGAAAACAAGAATGTTGGGAAATATGGTTGTATATCACAAAGCATGGCGCCAGTTCTCAAGATGTTTAATTTTAAAGTTGCATCTTCAGTAAACACTGCAATGTCATGAGACTTCACAGATGCAGCAGATCGTTTTTAAATGTCCAACATCATGAAGAGTACTCAGTCTTCTGTGAGTTGGATGATGCAGATTCTGTCATGTGTTACATGCTTGATTAATGGTATTTGCTCATCTTGGCCTAAAAGAAGCCAATATTCTTGAAGTTAAAATGTAAATGAAATAAACGACAAATGTGACCTTAATGCTTACAGCTGGTGTTGTTAGCAGATGCTGGCAGTTCTGACTTGCATCCTCTGTGAAATATTCAGCTTCACATTTTATCTCTCAAATAATAAAAAGCCTTCTCATTTTTTCTTTGACTTTTTGAACATTTTAACTTGATGCATTAAGGAAGAATGATCCACCACTTCAGGAAATGCTATGCTAAATTGTGCCCTTTGGCACCCCGTATCTAAGGGCATGTCTATGCTACAAAGTTAAGTTGACTTTATGTACGTCGACATCCAGCCTCCGAATTAAGCAAGTCCATCTTCTATGTCCACACTACACTCATTGTGTCGGCAGAGTGTGTCCTCACTAGCAACACTTGCATTGATGCATGGAGTACTGCATTGTGTGTAGCTATCCCACAGTGCAAATAGCTGAATGGGATTTTGGGTAGGGCTTGCAATGCCTCATGGGACCAAAACATTGTCATTGGTGGTAATGGGAGCATGACCTTAGCCTCTCATGATGCACTTTCCTCCCTCCCTCCTTGATATCAACAGCAAACAAACCAAGGTTTTTCACACCTTTTTTTTTTTCAAAAGTCTGGGTTAGCTACTGAGTACACCACATCCCGAGAAGCGTGGACCCGCTCAGCTGTGCACTCTTGTTGTGAGCATTACGAAAACTTTTCACCTTATCCTCCACTATTTCCAGAGCTGAGATAGGAGCCGCTGCACAGAATATAGCAATGTCTCATAAGCAGCCCTGCTGCAAGCCATAGAGCAAAACAATTTGCAGTTGCTGGTTGCAGTTGCACATCAGCTGAACATGGTTGTGCACTGTTTCTGATCTTGGGATCAAGCATCGAGTGGTAGGACAAATGTATATATCCTTTCTGCATAATGCAACCCTCCTGCCTTTTCTCCCTGCCTCTCCTTTCTGAACAAGTTATACACCTCTATACCAATATTCCAGTCATAGACGTATTAAATCATAATTTAGCTTATGTACTTATACTTCCAGTTCTTCCTGTTTATTCCCCATGCTCCTTGTATTTGTGTAGAGACATTTTCAATGTTGATCAGATTCCCACACTGATTTCCTCCTTGTTACTTCTTTGATCCTATTGTAATTCCATATCTTCCCCCCAACCCCCAACATCTTACCCTCTATTAAAGTTTTTATATTTACCTGTGAGCTTTTGTCACCGGCCCACATTGAACCTAGTTTAAAGCCCTCCTCACTAGGTTAGCAAGTCGGTGCATGAAGATTATCTTCTTCTTCTTGGTCAGGTGGACTCCATCTCTTCCCAGAAAACCGTTTTTTCCCAGGACAGCATCCCATGCTTAAAAAAGCTGAAGCCCTCCTGGCGACACCATATACATGCATTCATCCCCAGGATGTGCATGTCCTTGCCTGGGCCCTAACCCTCAACTGGGAGGATGGACAAAAACACAACCTGCACCCCTGACTCCTTCACCCTGGCTCCCAGATCTCTGTAGTCACTGTTGATCTGCTCAGGGTTAGACCTGGCAGTATTATTAGTTTCCATATGGATAAGCAGCATAGGATAGTGACGAGAGGGATGGATGAGCATTGATAACCTTTATGCAATGTCTTGGACATAGGCTCCAGGCAGGCTGCACACATCCCAGGACATCATGTCAGGTCCACAGATGGATGCCTCCATTCCCTTCAGAAGGGAGTTCCTGACCACCAACACCCTATGTCTCCTCCTCTCAGGTGCCATGGCAGTGAGCCTCCCAGGCTTGGGAGTGAATGGCTCCTCCTCCTCAGCCACTAGGATCTGGTCCTCACCTCCTGTTGGCAGTACAGAATAACGGTTTTTGACCTTGATGGACAGGTGACCAGAGAGGGGGATGGAGCATTGTCTACTGACCGAGGTGGTCTGGTGCTGCTGCAGTCATTTGTAATTGGCTAACATCCTTTATACCAGATATATCTATGTGTATCATGTCCAAGTCCTGGTGCTCCTGGATGATGTGCAGATGCCACCTCCTCCTGCAGCTCTCTTATCTGCTTCCCAAGGGACTACACCAACAGACACCTCTTATACCTGGTGGTTGCTCCTGCTTGGCTTTTGTGGGCAGGAATATGCTGGCCACATTCTGGGGCAGGGCAGGTTCTTCCTTGTAGAGTACTAAGGAAACAAAACAAAACTCAACTGGCTAACTCCTTTTGTCTCCCAGCTGCCTTCGTCTCACCAGCCACATGTCTTACCAGCCAGTGAAAGCCTGAGAGTTTTCAAAGCTTAGGCCCCACACAAATAGTCATAAAAGTTAGAGGTGGAAAGGACCTTCACTGTAAGTCAGTTTTGTTTTCATTTAACAGCCTGATTCAAGTCCTACTGAAGATAGTGGGAGTCTTCCCATTGATTTCACTAGGAGTTTAGGCCTTTACGGCCAGGCCATCAGTTTGAAGCAGAATTCCCCATTGAGACTGATGGAGATTTCTATTTAAAAGATGATAGCCCTATGTGAACCCTCCTCATCTCTCTGACAATCCAGGATCAGTTAGCGACTAGACATGGTCCCTTGATTTTTTTTTAATGTAAAAATTATAAATAATCAAGATAGTAAGATTCCAATCTTTTTTTTTTTTTTTGAAGAAAAAGATGGAAGACATTTTTAAAAAGCTGTTTGTTCCTCTGACTTTTAATACTAAGTTAAATTAACAAATTAAGATCAAAGTAAGCGCTTTGAGAGGCCAAAGGTATTTGCTAAATTATATTTGCTTGTTATATTATCCCTGTATTTAGTATTTTCAGCACTTAAAAAGTGAAGACAGTTCAACAGGTCTTACATGGTTTTTTTATTATTTAAACAGAGGATACAATTCTAAAGCTCAGTGGAGCATCACATAATGGCTGCAACTCACCACTTTGTAGAGAGCCAATACAAGTCCTAAGCACCATAAGAACTTAAGAATGGCCATACTGGGTCAGACTTAAAGTCCACTAGTCCCGTATCCTGTCTTCCAATAGTGGCCAATGCCAGATGTTTCATAGAGAATCAGGTAATCATCAAGAGATTTAAACTCTCAAAGGGATTTAAGTTATGCATAGGCCTTGTGCTGGCCTTCTGGATGTATATATTTCACTCACTTAAAACTATGTACAAATTCATAGTTTGTTCAGAGACTATTTTTATAAGTCTATAAGAATTTGAATGGATTAAGTAAAAAGATAATTGTCTACACAGTGAACTGACTGCAGTATGACTAAATACAGTGTGTTATACTGCTAAACAGATCTGGTTAATAGTTAGCATTGAAACCTTATGGGATTAGGCCTGATTAATTCATTATTCCAATGTGAACATACAGTATGTCTACAATTGTACATTTGTATGAAAGGATGCATATAGTAATCATAATTCTTAATAATACCTAGCACTTACTTAGTATTTCACTTTCAAAAGGCTCTAAGCACATCAGCTAATCCCCGCAATACCCTTATGAGGTTAAGTAAATATTACTCCTTTTTTACATAACTGCTGTCTATGCCCAAGTTTCAGCAGTCCATCCCTATTCAGTGAAGCACTTTGACATGTGCTAAAGCTTAATTTTCTTCAATGGGATATAAGCATATTCCTGAGGTTAAAGATGTGCTTAAATATTTTACTGAGCTGGGGTCTATAACATAACTCAAATAGTATATCCTGTTTAATCACTGGAAATGAAGATAACATCGTTGTATGCAAATAAACCTATCACAGTATCATTTAAATCACAGATGACTTAATTCTATGGTGACAGACACCTTAGGTGGAATTGAGACTTTAAGAATACCCCTGTTCGTTAAGATAGGACTGATTAAATGATTCCTGGAGCGTACCTATTAGAGTAGCTCAGCCTTGAATATTTCCTATTATTGTAATTCCACACTTTTCCTCATCAGCATATTTCATTATCAAACCATTCTTAGGGGTTTTGTTTTTGATTATTAGACTTGGTTGGGAAATTTTTGATGAAATATTTTTTCTTCAGAAAATGACATCAAAACTGTAACATTTTGCAGATTTGTATCAGTTTCAATAAGAAAGTTTCTCAGGGTTAATTTTGGGGTGCAAGAGGGGATGGTGGATGGAGAGAGAGAGCATTTGTGTGCATGCACATGCACGCACACGCACACACAAATACACATACATCAGAATAGCCAATAGTTGAATGTTTAGAGTTCTCCCCTGAGATGTGGGAGCTCCAGGTTGAAGAATCAGGCGGAGTATGAACTTGAAGCTGGGTCTCCCATATCCCAGGTGAGTGTCCTAACGATTGGGTGATTGGCAATTCTGGGGGGAGCTCTCACTCTTTCCTTCTCTCCCAGGTCTCTTCATGAGAAATTTCAAAAGGTCTCACTCTTATTCCAATGTGGTATTAAAACAGACTTTGAAATCTTGACTTTTTTCTTGAAATGGAATTCTTGTTTTCCAGCCAGCCCTACTGATTACATAATGTAATTTTTTGCTGTTGCCTCTGAGACCCATTCCTTATTGTTCTGTCCTCACTGACCATGGAGAATAACTGATTGAAGTCCTCTCTATGATTCACCTTTATGTATTTGAAGCAAGTTTTCCTTTCTCCTTTTCCCAGAATGAATGTGGCCACTGTTCTTAATGTTTCTTCCCAGGGTGCATTTTTCCAAACCTTTTCTAACTTTTGTTGTTTTCTTCTCTGCAGTTTGACTTTCACTTTTTTTTTTTAAATATGGCCCAAATGGAACACAATGGTCTGGCACTTAAACAGAAAATAAAATTGCTACAGATTTTCTGGTTTTAATACTCCTACTATATATCTCAATAAGATGCTTTTGTTTTCTTTTTGTTTTCTTTTTGCAACACCATTTTTCTGATTCATATTCCATTTATCATCCAATGCAGTGGATCTGATTCTCCTCTCACTTGTGTATAACATAACAAACTCCCCTGTGTAGCATCTTATTCTCTGAATAAACCCATTGATCTCAATCTCTTTGTGAAATAAAGTTCTGCTCAGTGTTATGGGGGGGTAGATTGCATTTTAATCTATTGGGTGATTTTATTTCATCAAACTATATGGCTACTTTTATTTATGGAGAATATAGTAATAAACAGGCGTATGGTTACAGATTAATATATCCCTACATGTGCTTTAATAAGCTTACCTCCTTGTTCTCTTTCAAGAGTGTTTTCTGTATATTCTCCCAGCAGTGCTGGGAATACTTTGTTCTTTTGACTGTGCCTTGAGGACCAGTGCATGTTTCTGAGGCAGCAGCAGAACTCAGCACGAACGGTCTAAGCAATTTCTTTGAAACACAAATGGAAATCCACTTAAACACAGTTTTATGAAGGAGCTGGGAATACTCACATTTTCTATAAAAGCTAAGTTAAAGGAGCATCTGGCTTAAATTAACAAAAGCTAGTAAGTCCAGAGATCAGACTTGAATTCCATCATTTATTCCTTCTACTGTGCTGATGTGCTGTAATACATGCAGTATGATATAAAAGTTCACCCACTGTTCAGAAGCCCATGATATAGGACAAGGGTAGATGTATTATCTAGGCACACTGGAGTGAAATTAATTCTTCCCTACACAAAAGTCATTTACCTGGTGTCTGAGTATGAGATTCTGCAGTATTCTAGATGAAATTAGCATACACAGAACACATGAGCAGCCTGCCGGGATGCACCACAGTCCCTCCATATCCATTATTCCATAGCCCTTCCCCTGCACTGTCTCTAAGTGCCCACCCTTGCACTGGTGTATTTGGGGGTAGAGAAGAGACCCATTCTGCAGAGTGGAGGGCTGCAGAGAACCCTCTGTAGTGCCCCCGTACCTGCAGCCAATCCCCACAGCAATCCTGCCACAGGCCTGAGGTGGCGCTGAGGGGCTTAATGTGGTATTCTGCAACTGGATGAAATTCACTCAGTGATAGGAAAAAATGGATCTGTAAATCTAAATCATAATTCCCATACTAACTCACTTCCTTTAAAATGATAGTTGAATAAAATATTTTTTTCAGTTATAAATATTGTAAAGCTGACCAAAGGCAATATATCTGTTCAAGTCCCGTTGAGTATATGAGCTAAAATCTTAACAGCAAGAATTGGTCTTTTGGTTCAACAGACAAACACCCTCCTGAATTTTGTCCACCCCTTGAAAAGTTTGGAATCTGTTCAGATTTAAACTTTGCAAAAGTCAGGGTGAGGATCATGTATCCTCATATCTGGGTCCTATGGCTGTCCTCCTTCAGGTTTCCCCACATGAAAAAGGGCTCAATTTTATGGCCTAGCTACAAGGATGGTGGGTATGCATGAGATGGAGTGTACAAACTCCACGCTGCCCAGACAAGGGTTAAGGATCTGCTTTGGGCTATACCAGCCACATCTTCCACATCTGCAGGGCATGTCAAGCCAGGAGGGAGGCTGTAAAAGGCAGGAACCCAGTTCACTTGGTGGTAGACTGAGGAGGCAGCAGACCTTCAGTCCTCTGATCATGGGGAGGACCTGGTGGAAGGCTGGAGTTCCTCAGATGACCACAGCCTGTTGGCTCATCTCCTGAAGAAAAGGAGAGTCTCAACACCAAACAGTCCTTAGACACCAATAATGGAGATTTGCCTGTGAACCCTGAATGAGACTATGGCTCTTCAGAGACTCCCTGAAGGAAAACAGTCCTGCCACAATCTTAAGTGATTTGATTTGGGTTTAATAGTCCTTTTGAACTTTGACAGCCCTGGAAGTGGATCAGCTTCTATGGACTCAGACAGAGGGATGAATCTACCCAAACAGTGTTCACCTCCTAGATATAGAAAACCAGAGGTAGTGTGAGCTCAGGGTCCTATCATCACTCTTGTACAGGGATAGTACAGAGATAGATACATTACACTAGATTTGATGTACCTAGCATAACTCAGTGGTGACACTTGTGTCATTACCCTTCTTCATATGGCTGACGTAGATTTAGAGCAACAACTATAGTTTTACATTCAGATGGTTAACCCAGATAATTGTGTCAGGAATAACAGTGTATCACTGTGATGCCTCCTTCATATTTGTGACTCAGGCATTGAGTTATTATATGTTCCATGGTCTGTTCTGAGTGACCACAGTCGTACACTGGAGAGTCTTTAATTTTCCATTTGTGCAACATGTATCCTCATCTGCCATGGTTTGTGTGGATGCACTTTAGGGTTGCCCATGAGCACACTAACCTTCCATGACCATCTGAAGAAGGTAGCCACCAAGACAAAAAAAAGGTCCAGAAACTGGTATGCACAAGTTGGGGAGTATCAGCCTCAGTATTACGGACATCAGCGATGGCCCTTGCGTTCTCCATAGCCAAGTACTGTGCCCTGATATGGACCAGAAGTAGCCACACTTGACTTATTGATGTCCAGCTGAATACTGCAATGTGGTTTATCACTGGAAACCTCAAGCTGACCCCAACATCTTGGCTGCCGGTGCTGTCACACATTGCTCCCCCATCCATTTTCTGTAATGCCGCAACTCTTTGGGTACTGCCCTACTCATATATATGAACAAATAAAATGTGACAGGTTCTCTGAGAAGTGGGATTTAGGTTGCTATGAGGAATCTCAAAAGTTTTAGTGAGTTTGGATAAACTTCAAATAAGCATCCAAGTGCAACCAAACCTTTTGGAGTAACCAATTACCAAATATTATGATACTTCATTCAATTAAGCACTATAGAGGAAAAGCATGTTAGGCTCTGTTGGATCTAAAGGAGTCATTACAGCCTAACATATTTCCATGCTGGGTTTGGAGATATTACAAAACCTAATGTCTTCCGCTAATGAGTAGCGCTGGTTTGTAGCATTTACTGTGATCTTGCATAGTTTCTATTGAACTGGGAAAAAAATTGTGACAGAGATGGCATAAATTCCCAACTTGTACAGCTTTTCTATTCAACTGAAAGCAACATTTTATGTCTCTCTGTAGATACAAATAGTATTAGTCAGGTCTTTAATAATACTTAGCTCTTATAGAGCACTTTAGATTTCCAGTGCTGTACAAACAATAACCTATTAATCTTTGCAACACCCATGTGTGGTTAAATAGGTAAATTCTGTATTTCATTCACCATTTAATAAATGTTTTATATAATAATGAGAAAAGCAACACAGAATTTTAAAATGAATAAAAACAGTAGTTGGTTTTCAGATATCAACAATTTGCCCATTAAACATTGGAGTCAATGGTGTCATTTTGCCCATAAAGTGTTACAAGGACCCGAAGCTGGCCCATATGTTTTAATATATAATTATCCTTTGTACATCTGCAAGCTGTTTCTTTTAGAAAACTCTACTGCGGCAAGTATGCATTTCATCTCTTTTCATAACTCCTCTTTCTTAACTATGGCAAAACAGATGTTCTACAAAACTGTAAAATGTCTTTGCTTCGGCCTGGGAACTTTGAATGGCAAAGTTCAGTCCAATGAGACCAATGAGAATATTTTACAATTGAATTGCGGAAGCCCCTGATAATAGGGATTTATATACTGGGAACTCTGACAGACCCTTAATTATGGCAGAGTTAGATTTTAGATCTTGGTTCCGCTTGAGGGATTTTATGATGAAAAGTATGCTTTCTTTATTATGGAATAATAAAAAGAACCACTGCTTTTCCTATTATATCAGTTTTATTGTATAGTTGAATGCAACTGAACTGACTGAAATTCTCCACAGTAACTGTTTCTTCATAATAGAGTAGATAAATTATGAGTGAATGAACTCAAACCACATGAATAGCATGTGGTGAAATATGCTGACACTGATGTCATTCTCGATTCTGATGTTAATAAAACCAGCACCTGAATTACAACAGGTCACTCTGTATTCAGCTGATGGGCAGCCCATTTGCTAAAAAAGATTGGCATTTTTCAAGGTTTTTATGAGATTTATTCTTCTGATTTAAAGCTGATTGAAGTACATGTAAAGACTCCTGTTTACTTCAATGGGCTTTGGCTCAAGCCCATAATGTCTAACTATGTTTTTGAAGTCCTCTTTTTCTCATTTTTTTAACTTTATTTCCTCTTAGTGTTGTTGTTCTTGTGTTCTTAGGAAGGAAGAACAGATCTCCCAAATCTACCTTCTCTAGACCATGTCCCCTCTTATCTCCTTTCTAAGGTAAACAACCCCAGTCTTCTCAAATTCTCCGCATATGGGAATTTTTTCATGTCCTTGATCATTCCTGTGTCCTTTATCTGAACCCACCTCTAATGATACAATATCCTTTCTGAGATGGGGTGACCATTATTGAACACAATATTCCAGGTGAGGCTGCAATATTGATGACTATAATGGCTTTATAGTATTCTCTATGCCTTTCCTTATCCATCCTACTATCATCTTAGTTTTTTTGCACAGCTGCACATTGAGCACAGGTCTTCATTGAGCTATGTATAGTGACATCCAGCTCCCTTTTCTGAGCTGATACAGTTATTTTAGAACCTTGTAAGGTGTATGAGTAGTTTATTTTTCCCTCCAAATGTGTTCAAGGACAGTCTAAGCACACTTTACTTGAACAGATGCATGAAATGCTGAAAGTACTTACTTCCAATCAACTATGGATGGTTTATCTGTATGTAATTTCCCTACATATGCTTCACTACTCAATATTTTAACTTGGTTTCAATCAATTACCTCTGGTAACAAATATTAGTAGCAAATATCAGCATTCTCTGCAGTAGCTCATGTTTAATCTTGATTCCTCGCCTACTTTTTCCTATTCTCTGTTGAATCATAAGCTGTATATCATAAGCTAATTGTGGAACAACTACTGTGCACTGCAGTGTATATTAGAAGTAGAGAGTTAATGCAGACTATCTAACAGCATGAGCTAGTTCAGAAGTACTAAAAGGATTGCCTGTCCTTTTGTAATCAACACACTGTCATAAAAACAACTGTTAGAGAGAGAGAAAGAGAGAGAGAGCGAGAGAGAGAGAACACAAACATTCATGGTTAATATTATGTTTGTTTAGTCCTCAAACAATGTCATTTTTGATGTGGAATTTATAGCTTACAAAGAGCATGATGGTTGGAAACTGAAGTTTATTTTTTTTCCTAAGTGGAATTAGGCTAAGAAGGTATAATGTATGCCAGCCATGCACTTATTTAGTAGATTTGTACATCAAAATTTGCAGGCATCTGAGGATGCTTGCAGTTAGGAGGAGAAGGCTTACATTATATAATATATATAGGGCTGATGTCACTTCCTATTTTTAAGATTGCCTGAAACTTCCCCTTAATAAGACTCCATTTTGAGTTGCTTATAACTTTGCTGAATCAAACTCTAACCACTTGGACTGAAATTTTCCATGGTTGGTGTCTGCCTCAGTCTGAATTATTAATTATTTTTATTATTTTATTACTTATGATAGTGTTTGGAAACTTTCAGCCAAAACTGGTCAGCTGTTTGCAAGAACAGGTTTTGGGGAAGACGTTGTTTTTTGCCCATGTTAGAACATGCTGGAAACCTTTTAATTGAGAAATTCTATCTCCCCAATGCTTTGCAGCAGGGATTTGAAATTTGGCAGGGTGTGGCCTTTATGCCATTCCCATGAAAACCCACCAGATTTGGCCAAGTTATAAACTTTTCAAAAAATCTACACTGCATACTGCTTTTGGTGTTGTGTAGAATTCATACACCACACACACACCCATACCATGTGTATAAATAGCAGTATAAACTGTGAGGTACTGCTTAGGAGAGTAAAGACATGCCTGAACACTGTGGATATATACCCTACATGGCTCTCTACATTCTTAAACAGTACCTCCACTGCGTTCACTGTTATTTTTAGCTGTGTAATGTCCCACAGTTTCCCCACTGTGAAGACTTTCCTTGGTGGCTCCCTCCTGACCGAGCCTTTCACTGACACGTATAGCTATACACTGCTTGCTTATCACTGTGGTGTGTAGACAGACATCCCTACACACTGTTGCCACTGGTTGCAGTGTAGCTTTGGTTAGCAACAACTTAGTTTCCCATTTTCTACATTTGAACTCAGTCTTAAAACACACACACAATAGCAAGTTGTTTTGCAAAATGGGTGATGGGTGCACTTCTTGCATTCAGACCTTGGAAATATTTATTTTTGTGCCTATTCAGTTTGGAATCTTAGAGCAGAACTGTAGAATCAGATTTTGTTTTCGTTTTTGTTTTAAATTTGTCTGACTTCAAAGGACAAAATCAGAAATCTACACGCTGGTGAACATAGAGCCTTCATTATGTTTGGTGAAATTCATTCCTGTCTAGAGGACCCGGGCAGTTGGGTTGCAGGAGATGGTGATATTCAATTTGAGATACAGTCCAAACTGGGGAGTACTGGAAGAGTGTAGAATAACATCTCAGATGTGCCTGACAAGCTGCTGAGACTGAAAGCCCAATTATATAGAACAATGGTGCCTTCCACAATGCTGTGTGGCACAGAAGCCTGGGCAGTAAAGAGACAGCAGGTTCAACACTTAAAGGTGTTTGAAATGAGATGTCTTTGCACAATCCAAAGTGTTACATGAAGGGACAGGTTATGAAATGAAAGCATTAGGATGGAAGTCAAACTTTGTGATGTGCCTGACAAAATCTATGAAGTGCAACTTCACTGGGTGAGTGAAAAGGAACTGTTGAAGATAGCATGGCAAGAACAGGTGGTAGGAAAGATACACTGAAGAAGCAATGGATGGATTGCATGAAAGAAGATGGTAAGCTGGTGGACCTTAGTGCCACCTTGGACAGACAATGATGCATGCATGATGACCCAACACCAGATAATGGAGTGAGGAGGAAAGAAGAAGAAAGAAGATCAGCAGAAGGCCTATGGATATCTTAAATCCTACATCAGTCCTCAACATATGGCCTCCACCCTTTTGGAGTGAGGAAGCTAGGTAGGAACAGGCAGTGCTTGGGCAATGGTCAGTCTCCATAGCACTGTCTTACTTTCTTAGTCCCATGGAAAATCCTGGTGCAAGTTAACACTGACTTGATTAACAGGACTATACTTGTGTTCCCCTTTTGCAGGTTACAATGGATTTGGGGCCCCTGATCATGGGGATCCCATTTGGAAGTATAGATGCTACAGGAGCTGTTTGTCAGGTGCTGCAGGACTCAAATCCAGACCTGTTATGTGAGAGACTTACCCTCTGTGCCACTGTGGTGCAGGGTTAGATGAGGGAACAGCAACAAAAAACTCATTGCCAGAGGCTATGCCTATTGACTCAGATGGATCAGGTGACTAGAAGCAGACTGTTGACTCAAAGTCACTGGGCATAAAACTTCCTGTTCCTTCCCCACCCCGTCCTTGTCTGAGGAATCAGTTGCTAGGGGTGGTGCTCCCAAGACCCCTGAGACCAAGTTCCTGCTTCTTAACTTGCTCCTACACCTTTGATTGCCCTACTCTTTGTTCCTGTTACCACGCTTTGTCCTCACTCCTGCTACTATGCCTAGCTCCTTCTTCCAGGTTCCTGCTTCCTTGCCCTGACTCTGCACTGCTGATTCCATCTTTGACTCTTGGTGTAACTTCAGACTCTGGCTTGACTCTTCACATGACTTTGTATTCTGACTCTGGTTTTGATCTTTGGCGTGACCGCCTCCCCCCTCGCAGCTCTGAAAACTAGGTCAGATTGCCCCATTTACAGGCCCGGACATGATTCCATCATGGTACAAATCCAGTCAGCCCCTCCCCCCCATCACGAGATTGGCTTAAAAGTTGTGAAAATTAAAAATAATGTTTTGAGCAGTACATTTTTTGCCTTCTGGTTTCTTAGACTTTAATGAGCTCTCAGGACATGTCTTCAAACTGTTCTCCCCAACAATAAGGGCTAGAAACTAAGGCTAGAAATCTGTTCCCCCCTTTTTTAATGAAAGCTGATCTGAAATTCTCATGTCATCACTAGCCTCCAGGAGCTGGGGCATTAAGAAAAACACCAAATATCACAAGTCTGGTGATAAAGTCACTAGAGCTGGCCAGTCTCCAGTGCTGAAGCATTGGGCCTCCATGCAGATGAGAAATGCATCATGAGACATTCTTGAGACAATCACAGTGAATTGTGGGACTGCACCCTGCTATTTGCATGGGTGGGAAACCTTTCCCCTACTCCTGATAAAAGTTTGAGGGAGAAACTCAAAGTAGAAGCTCACAGTTGCACTACAATTACATGGGTAATACCTGTTGTTGGAATACAAACTCTACTGTTATTTGCACATACAAAGTATCTTCCTTTACCTTTTACCTTTTACTCTTAAAAATATTAATAGCCAAAAAATTAACAATGCCTCATTTAGAATAATAGAAATATAGGGATGAAAGGAACCTTCAGAGGTCACCAAAGCTAGTCCCTTGTGCTGAAGCAGGATCAAGTAAACCTAGACCATCCCTGACAACTATTTGTCCAATCTGTTCTTAAAAATATCCAATGATGTGGATTCCACAACCTCCCTTGGACACTTATTTCAGAGCTTAACTACCCTTATTAGGAAACTCTTTCTAACTATATCTAACTTCAATTGCCCTTGCTGCAAATTAAGCCCATTACTTCTTGTCCTGCCTTCCGTGGACATAGAGAACAATTGATCAACATCCCTTTTTTAGCAACCTTAACATATTTGAAGATTGTTGGCAGTCCCCTGCCCTCTCAATCTTCTTTTTGCAAGACTAACTATGATCAGTTTTTTTAACCTTTCCTCATAGGTCAGGTTTTCTAAACCTTTTATCATTTTTGTTGCTCTCCTCTGGACTCTAGCCAATTTGTATACATTTGTCCTAATGTATGGCACCCATAACTGGGCACAGTACTCCATCTGTGTCTAATAGAGTGGGACAATTACTTCCCACTTCTTTCATATGACACTGCTATTAATACAGCCCAGAATGATATTAGCCTTTTCGCAGCTGAATCACACTATTGGTTCATATGATATTTATGATTCACTAAAATCCCCAGATCCTTTTCAGAAGTACTGCCATGTAGCCAGTTGTTCCTTATTTTGTGGTTGTGCATTTGATTTTTTTCCTTACTAAGCTTAGTGTTTTCCACTTGTTTTTATTAAATTTCATCTTGTTGGTTTTAGACCAATTTACCAATTTATCAAGATCACTTTGAATCTTGTCATCTGAAGAGTTTGTAACCCTTCCCAGGGTGGTGTCATTTGCAAATTTTATAAGCATAATCTCCACTCCACTATCCAAGTTATGCATGAAAATATGTAATAGGGCCAGACCCAGAACTGACTCCTGTGGCATCCTACTAGATATGTCTTCCCATTTAGACAGTGAACCATTGATAACTAATCTGAGTACAGTCTTTCAACCAGTTGTGCACCCACCTTAAAGTAAGTTAATCTAGACTACATTCCCCTGATTTGCTTTTGAGAATATCATGTGGCACTGTGTCAAAAGCCTCACTATAATCAAAATATAGTCCATTTACTGCTTCTCCCCTGTCCACTTGGGTAGTAACCCTGTCACAAAAGGAAATTGGTTTGGTTTGGTATGATTTGTTCTAGACCAGGGATCGGCAACCTATGGCATGTGGCTTGCCAGGGTAAGCACCCTGTTGGGCTGGGCCAGTTTGTTTACCTGCCACGTCCACAGGTTCGGTCGATCGTGGCTTCCACTGGCCATGATTTGCCGCTCCAGGCCAATAGGGGTGGCGGGAAGTGGCAGCCAGCACATCTCTCGGCCCACGCCACTTCTCGGCGAACCGCAGCCAGTGGGAGCTGTGATCGGCCAAACCTGCGGACGCAGCAGGTAAACAAACTGCTTGGATGCTTACCCTGGCGAGCCGTGTGCCAAAGGTTGCCGATCCGTGGTCTAGACAAATCCATCTTGCCTACTCCTTGAGGAAGTCCTTACTCACATTCCTCTACCATGTCATCATAGAATATATGCTATCTGTTTAATATAGTAGGAAGCGGCTAACTTCTGAAAACATAACTCCTATTGATGTGAATAAGTGCTACATATTCACAGTGGGGAAAGAGTAGAAGTGTAAGGCCTTGGCTACACTTACCAGCTAGTTCGACGGCTGGAAATCGAAGTTCTGGGTTCGACTTATCGCGTCTAGTCTGGACGCGATAAGTCGAACCCGGAAGTGCTTGCCGTCGACTGCGGTACTCCAGCTCGGCGAGAGGAGTACCGCGGAGTCGACGGGGGAGCCTGCCTGCCGCGTGTGGACCAAGGTAAGTTCGAACTAAGGTACTTCGACTTCAGCTACGTTATTCACGTAGCTGAAGTTGCGTACCTTAGTTCGAATTGGGGCGGGTAGTGTAGACCAAGCCTAAGTATTCTTTGGAATTTGAATGTTTAGGCTTCATTCAGATGGCTGATGGATGTAAACTCTATAACACAGAGGAGCGGTCAGTCTATCTTTAGTTGCAGAGGTAAACAGATTAGTTATCCAAATTACCATGTAAAAAATCTCAATGAAAACAAGAAGAAAATCTACAGCATAACCTAATGCATTACAATATTTATGATATGTGGGTAATGATGGCATACTAAAACTACCAGGAAAATTCTCTGTCACATAATATAGGTGCATTAAAGAAGATTAGTTAGTTAAATATAATGCATTGATGCTTGGGGGATGCTATTATTAGTTTTAGTAGCCTTGAGAAGGCTACTCTTTGAACAGTGGTCTCCAAACTTTTTTGATCGCGCACCCCTATCAGTAAAAAAAAATTGAGCACGCATCCCCTGCCGTGCTGCAGGGCGGGCTCTACCATTTTTGCTGCACCATTCGAAAAAAACAAAAACAAAAAAAGGCACGTGGACTCCCGCCTGAACAGCTTAAGAAAAAAAAAAAAATAAAGGCGCTCAGACTCCCGCCTGAACTGCTGAAGCGGCGCTGCGCACCCCACTTTGGAGACCACTGCTATAGAACACCACGGGCCTCAAAATGAGATGTGAAGGCATCTCTGGGAAAAATGAGATACTCACTCTTTAGAGAAAGATAATCCTTTACCTCCATCTCATTCCTGAAAGAACTCCTTATAAAGAACCTGATTCTGCTACCCATATACTGAGTAGAATCAATGAGTCTACTGAGTACATCAACCTATGTTGAGCTGTACCTATGTGGCATAACTAACTTCCTTCAGCTAACTTCCTGCTGTGCCTTGTCTGCCCAACTGTGATGGATGTGAAGGATTCCAGTCACATGGAGGTTGCTTCTTCTCTCCCAGAAGGTACAGATTAGTGATATGTGTAGTTCACTTAACGGGCAAGGGGATACCTTAATTATCTGGATAAGTGCATAAGGCAGCTCATGACTGAGACCTATATAATTGAAATATTAGTGTTATGCATGAGCTCATCAAAATACTCAGTAGTTTAAAAATGTCATATCATAGTTCAGGTATATCACAAAACAAAATATTATGCACCAAATAGTTAGACATAGTTGAAGAAGATAAATCTGCCAAAAAAAAAAAAAAAAAAAAGTCCATACCCAATTTCCCCCTCAAAATCTTTCAGTTGTACATAGGGCACTCAAGTAACTATGTGCCTAGTTTGCAAAATTAGCTGTACGTTGTGTGTTTGTGTGTGTGTGTGTAATATAAAATCGGGGTGCAGTGCACTCATGTGTTTGTGTGTGTGTGTGTATATGTATGTGTGTGCGCGCCTATAGATATAGCTTGTAAAACTGAGAATTTGGCCACATGCCTATTGTAGCATCCACTGGAAAAGCAAGCAGCAGTCAAAAAGAGATACAGAATTGCACAGCATGGGAAGAAAGGCAGTACAGTCTAGGAAATTATACCATACTTTGGGTCCTGATATAAGACTTAATTTTAAAGCCTATATCCTTCTAATATTCTGAACAGAAACAGAAAAGCTACAACATTGTTAAAACATCAAGCATGGCACTAAAATTACATGTATCTGAACATATCATTTTATCCTTGCATGAAACGTATAGTGAGGATGAGGGCATACAATAGCAACACAAGTGGAGAAATTTCTGTCAGTGGCTTGACAGTATTCAAGGGCTGGTGAATGACAAGGAGAACAATGTACGTCAGACATGGCTGGCATGACAAAAGTACAATACTCAGAAAACGGTTGGTAACTAGACTCTTCCTCTCATGCTGGGAATGAATAATTTGAGCAAGATATATGTTGATGTCCTTTGGCTTGCTTAAAGGTGACAGATGTCTTTTACCCAGGTTACAGGGAATTTTTTGTAACAAAAGGGATGGATTTTTACATTTGGATTTAGGCCCAGTACTTGGATTGCTGTTACACTGACTTTCAAGAATTTCTTGCTAGCTACCAAATCAAACTCCAAATACAAACTTAAGCAGGAATAAAAAAGTAGTGTAAGGCTGGATTTCCTTCCCTGTCTCATGTACATCATTGAACCAGTGGATGGGTGAGTTTTTTGTCAGAGTCATGTTAAGTAATACCTTCCTCTGAAGCAGTTTTAGAATCATAGAATCATAGGGTTAGAAGAGAACTCAAGGGTCATCTAGTCTAATCCCCTGCCAAGATGCAGGATTTGTTGTGTCTAAATCATCCAAAACAGGCGGCTATCCAGTCTCCTTTTGAAAACATCTAGTTCCTCTCTAGGCAGTCCATTCCATTGGCCTAATGTTCTTACAGTTAGGACAATTTTTTTCCTGAGATTTAATCTAAATCTGCTATGCTGTAGTTTGAACCCATTGCCTCTTGTCCTTCCCTCTGTAGCAAGATAGAACAACTTTTCTCCATCTTTTCTATGGCAGCCTTTTAAGTATTTGAAGACTGCTTTCATATCCCCCCTTAATCTCCTCTTTTCCAAATTAAACATACCCAGTTCCTTCAGCTTTTGCTCATATGGCTTGCATGCCGTCCCTTTGATCATCTTTGTCACTTGCGTCTGGACCTTTTTCAGTTTGTCTACATCCTTTCTATACATTGGTGATGACAACTGGACACAGTACTCCAGCTGAGGCCTAACCAGTGCTGAGTAGAGTGGTATTGTTACCTCTCGTGACTTGCATGTTATGCCTCTGTAAATTCAATCTAAAATTGCATCTATTTGTTTTGCAGCAGCCTCACATTGCTGACTCATGTTGAGGTTATGCTCCACCACAACTCCCAGATTCTTCTCAGCAGTGCTGCTGCCAATCCACTTATCCCCCATTTTGTATTTGTGCTTTTGGTTTTTCCTCCCTAAGTGTAGCACCTTGCATTTGTCTTTACTGAATTTTGTTTTCGTTAGCCCTTCTCCAGTCTTCTGGGACCTGGCTATGAGTGCATAAGGGAAGATTCAAGTGCCGATGTCCTAATCCATTATGGTAAACCCTATGTTCTTTCTTGTGATTAAATGTAAATGGAACTGAAGTCTCCAGTCTATATATAAAATTCTATATTCATTTCCAGGAGGTGTAACTGTGTGAGTTCTGACTCTAGTTTCAACCTTGAGCAAATGGAGTTGCTTTAACAATTTTGTAGTATCCATTAAAGAAAACATGCAATAGATCATCATGCTGAAGTCCTTTCACACCCTCAGTGAAAATTCAAAAGAAAATGATTACAAAACGTCATGCCAATAACTCTTAAAAAGAATAGATTAAAGGGAAAATGCTTATTGATTGGAAAAATATTAGTCAAATGATTCCATATGTTTAGTGGTTGAGTCTAATCTTTTATTATTATTTTTTAATTTTGTAGTATAAGTAGTAGGTTGAGTGACACTTATGTATCATTTCTAATCTGAAATGATTGAAGTTTATGGTGTACTCAAAAATCCTTCTTTATTAAAACAACAACAACAAAACAAAACTTAGATTTAATTAAAAAAAAAGAAGTACTAATCCCCCTGCCATTGCTTTTTGATGTCAGAATGTTTCTCTTTGGCCATCTTATGCTGCCAAAGTAGCAAATTTACCAAATCCTTAGTGTGGCCTATGTAATTTATATACAGTTTATATAAAAGAGGGACGGATTGTTGCCTGTACAGTTCTTCTAGCAAGTAAATGTAGGGGTTTATTAGTGCAAACAACATTTTATTCCCCAGCAATTAGCAGTAAATAGTTTGTTTCCTTCCTCTTTACAAGTAAATGTCCCTTACTTAATCCTGAATCTCCGGTGCCTGTGTTCTCCTCCTCTTTAGAAATTGATCATTAACAAAACAAAAAAAAGTTCATTATTGTTCAACTTTACTGTTAGTAACATTAGATGTTTCATATTGACATTTTTAGTAGTATTCATTAATTTGCAATAACCTTCATAGCTGAAGAAATATGCATTCAGAAATGATATGTCAATGGGTTGCATCAAATAGCAAGCTTTTCCAGTGTCCACTCTGGAGACTTCTATTTCCTTACAAAAGAATGAGGTGTTTTCCGGAGCACTTATGGTGCCATTATAATTACTCTAATGGGTGACTGCACCTCTGACTGTAGAGTTCCCAGATCATTCATCTAAAGGGAATACCATACATGTATATTGCATGTAAGACATTACTGGTGCTTTGCTCTGTCGCTTAGCGCAACTAGGAGAAACGGATTAGGGAAGCAAGAGATATTGTGCCAAATTTAGCCTTACAATGTAACTCTACTTCAGTGAAGCCATTTCAGAGATTACTGTATTTTCTGGCGTATAAGACTACTTTTTAACCCAGGAAAATCTTTTCAAAAGTCGGGGGTCATCTTATACGCCGGGTGTCGTCTTATAGGGCGGGTGCTGAAACTTCCGAGCCGGACTGGAGAATCTGCGGTCGCCGCATATGGTGGGGGGAGCTCAAAAACGGCCGCGGCCGCATCCCCGCCCGATGACGAGGTGAGGGGGCGCCTCACCGGGAAGGTGTAAGTGAAGGGCGGAGCAAGCTGCAGGCATCTGGGACGCCCGGGGTATGGAAAAAAGAGATAGAGCGGCGCTGTGCCCAGAAAAACACGCCTCTTTCACCCGTCTGGCCCGCCCTTGTATCCTATTACCGTACCTCCTTCTCTGCCTCTCAGATCTCGCTCCTGAGGACTGCAGTGAAGCGGCGCAGGCGCGCATGTGCGAGATCTGAGAGGCAGAGAAGGAGGTAATAGGATACAAGGGCGGGCCAGACGGGTGAAAGAGGCGTGTTTGCGCTACCGCTCTGATAGTCTTGGAGACAGGGAGGGCTGGGCAGGCAGGGAGAGCTGACCAATCCAAGCAGGCTTTGTATACAACAACCAGCCAATCGCCGGTAAGGTACATCGCTTGCCGTGATTGGCTGGTTGTTGTATACTGGGTACCACATACAGTACAGCACCAGTATCTGTACCTGTTCATACAGTATAGCACCAATACATACAGTACAGTATACAAATGTCCAACAGTCAAAACCCCATCATGGCTCCACCAGCAAGAAGAAAGAAATATGAAGCCAGTTTCAAACTTAAAGTTGTAAACTTTGCCATGGAACATAATAACTGCTCTGCTGCAAGACAATATGGAGTAACAGAAAAGATGGTTCGGGACTGGAAAGCAAATGAAAAAGCATTAAAGAGTATGCCAAGGGGTAAGTGTGCATTAAGAAGAGGCACTCCACATTGGCCAGAACTCGAAAAACATGTAGCAGACATGGTGAATGAGCATCGCCAAAACGGTTATGTAGTGACACGAAATAAAATACATTTGTTTGCACTTCAGTGGGCCAAATCTAACCCAGATCACAGCAACAGATTTAAGGCCACTGTATCCTGGTGTACTAGATTCATGGGAAGGCATAATATGGTACTGAGGCAAAAGATGAAAATTGCCCCAAAATTACCTGCAGATCTTGATAGCAAAGTAAATAGTTTCCATCGATACGTAATACAACAGCGCACTAAACATGGCTATGCGTTAAGTAGTATTGGAAATATGGATGAAACTCCAATGAATTTTGATATGGTTGGAAATAAAACTGTCCATCAAAAAAGGTGAAAAAACAATTTTAATTAAAACAACAGGACATGAGAAGTCCAGTTTTACAGTGGTACTAGGATGCACAGCTGATGGCGCCAAACTGAGACCAATGATTATTTTTAAAAGAAAAACAATGCCGAAATTCAAGTTCCCTGTTGGTTGTTTTGTACATGTGAATGAAAAAGGCTGGATGGATGAAGAAGGGGTAAAGCTAATAATGTATGGAGCAGGCGACCAGGTGGACTTATTCAAAAATGTAGTCTACTGGTGTGGGATATGTTCAGGGCTCATTTAACTCCCAGCACCAAGCAAATGCTTGCAAGACTAAACACCGATGCGGCAGTTATTCCTGCAGGATTGACATCGTTGGTACAGCCACTGGATGTGTGCCTAAACAAGCCATTTAAAGATCGCATTCAAGAACAGTGGAATGAATGGATGGTTAGCGGCGAAAAGTCATTCACAAAAGGAGGAAACATGCATGCTCCACAGTTGGATGTTTTGTGCAAGTTTGTCATAAAAGCCTGGAATGATATTGATGCAGAAACAGTAATCAAGTCTTTCAAGAAGTGTGGCATATCAAATTCATTAGATGGTATGGAGGACGACTACTTGTGGCAAGATGAAGAGGAAGCCGAAGCTGAGACCACACCATCTGATACGGAATTCGATCCATACGATGACTGCCTTACAAATGTATCACAAGATGTCATTGATGTACTTATGATATCAGATGACAAACAGGAGGATTTTGAAGGCTTTTAAAGGGAAACTGTCACGCCAGCAAAACCTGTAAAAATACCGTAGCTTGCAGTTATGATGGGCGTTGCTAACTCGCCAGGGACTTGCCCGGCACTTGCTCTCTCTCTCTTGTTTGTTATCTTCCTCCTATCATCATCAGTTCCAGTTTGGTTGACAGCTTAGAAAACAAACAGCATGGCAGCTCCCATGGGTTTATTGTCTTATCCTTCCTTTCAGCTTTAGAGTGAATTAGGAAAAGTTTAATCCACTTGCACTGTTTTATGTTTACATGTTTGATGACAAACAGCCTTATGTTTATAAGTGACAGTTTTCCTGCTAAGTACCTGCATGTCATAAGCATTTGAATTAAAATTACCATATTGAAATCAAATCTGATGTTTTTTTAATTTTTTTTTTTGGTATGCGTTGGAAAAGGGGTAGTCTTATACGGCGAGTATATCCCAAACTCTATATTTTAACTGGAAAAGTTGGGGGTCGTCTTATACGCCCAGTCGTCTTATACGCTGGAAAATATGGTAATTTATTTCACAGAATGGAAAAAAAAATGCTTGATATACTAGAAGCATTATTGCTAGTAATGGCAATGTTCAAAATAGAAGCTGCTCTTCACTGAGATGGATAAGGGCAAGATTGGCAATGTAAAGTTAGTATCCTGTGTCTATATTTTGGCACCTAACGGACCTGACTTCCAAAAGTGCTGACCACCTAACGCCTTCATTGAGATCACTGGAGATTCACGAGTTTATGCAGTGGCTGAATTTGTCCTTTAGCATTTTCCATACCACAACATATTACTTGTCCATTTCCTAGTCTCTCTCAGCTATGTCTTCTATGATTTTGTTTAATTATTTTCTGCTATTATCAGTTGTGAGGTGCTTTAAGCATCTGTTTCTGCTTTCTCAGTAGCATAAAGGCACCAGGCAGCCTGAGGGACCCACCATTTAGTCTCCCTACTTAGTGATCAATCTATCAATGTATCATGATTTCTGAATCAGTAATAATGCAATAAGGCTGTATTACCTTATGGTTAGTTAGAGTTTAATATCTTATAATTTAATATCAGCTCATACAATTGTATCTGTGTGTATATATTGTGCATATACTGTATACATTTATATTTTCTATATGACATTGTATCCTTAATGGCTGCATTATTGAATCCTTCAAAAATATAAATCAGTTTTTGTTTTCTACCCAATTCAGCTAGGGCTGCATGACTGATTTTACGGTCATTGAAGTAGCCCTGCCTCTGTTGAAATGCAGGCAACTCAATCATCCTCTTTTAAATCAACTTTCTTCTCTATCTCCCTCCCTAAAATAGCAGGGTGCAGAAAGTAAATAGAGCTGGGAATAGGCTTAATCATGCTATTTCCTACTTTAATACTGGAAATAGCATAAGAATATTTTTCTCACGTTATTTCCCAGCAGGAAAGCATGAAATTTTATATCTATGTATTGCTTCATTTATCTTTCAAAACCCAGCTAAGGGTTAGATTCAGTTGTGGTTCAAAGCGGATTATTATTTTGTTGGAACTGATTTTCCTATCTCTAACAAATGTTGCTGTGAAATCCTTGCTGATCTTAAATGCAAAAAAGAGGCTTATAAGAAGTGGAAGATTGGACAAATGACCAGGGAGGAGTATAAAAATATTGCTCAGGCATGCAGGAGTGAAATCAGGAAGGCCAAATCACACTTGGAGTTGCAGTTAGCAAGAGATGTTAAGAGTAACAAGAAGGGTTTCTTCAGGTATGTTAGCAACAAGAAGAAAATCAAGGAAAGTGTGGGCCCCTTACTGAATGAGGGAGGCAACCTAGTGACAGAGGATGTGGAAAAAGCTAATGTACTCAATGATTTTTTTGCCTCTGTCTTCACGCACAAGGTCAGCTCCCAGATTGCTGCACTGGGCAGTACAGCATGGGGAGAAGGTGACCAACCCTCTGTGGAGAAAGAAGTGGTTCGGGACTATTTAGAAAAACTGGACGTGCACAAGTCCATGGGGCCGGATGCACTGCATCCGAGGGTGCTAAAAGAGTTGGCGGGTGAGATTGCAGAGCCATTAGCCATTATTTTTGAAAACTCATGGCGATCGGGGGAGGTCCCAGATGACTGGAAAAAGGCTAATGTAGTGCCCATCTTTAAAAAAGGGAAGAAGGAGGATCCGGGGAACTACAGGCCAGTCAGCCTCACCTCAGTCCCTGGAAAAATCATGGAGCAGGTCCTCAAGGAATCAATTATGAAACACTTAGGGGAGAGGAAAGTGATCAGGAACAGTCAGCATGGATTCACGAAGGGGAAGTCATGCCTGACTAACCTAATTGCCTTCTATGATGAGATAACTGGCTCTGTGGATGAGGGGAAAGCAGTGGATGTGTTATTTCTTGACTTTAGCAAAGCTTTTGATACGGTCTCCCACAGTATTCTTGCCACCAAGTTAAAGAAGTATGGGCTGGATGAATGGACTGTAAGGTGGATAGAAAGCTGGCTAGATCGTCGGGCTCAACGGGTAGTGATCAATGGCTCCATGTCTAGTTGGCAGCCGGTTTCAAGTGGAGTGCCCCAAGGGTCGGTCCTGGGGCCGGTTTTGTTTAATATCTTTATTAATGATCTGGAGGATGGTGTGGACTGCACTCTCAGCAAGTTTGCAGATGACACTAAACTAGGAGGCGTGGTAGATACACTAGAGGGTAGGGATCGGATACAGAGGGACCTAGACAAATTAGAGGATTGGGCCGAAAAAAACCTGATGAGGTTCAACAAGGACAAGTGCAGAGTCCTGCACTTAGGACGGAAGAATCCCATGCACTGCTACAGACTAGGGACCGAATGGCTAGGTAGCAGTTCTGCTGAAAAGGACCTAGGGGTCACAGTGGACGAGAAGCTGGATATGAGTCAACAGTGTGCTCTTGTTGCCAAGAAGGCTAACGGCATTTTGGGCTGTATAAGTAGGGGCATTGCCAGCAGATCGAGGAACGTGATCGTTCCCCTTTATTCGACATTGGTGAGGCCTCATCTGGAATACTGTGTCCAGTTTTGGGCCCCACACTACAAGAAGGATGTGGAAAAATTGGAAAGAGTCCAGCGGAGGGCAACAAAAATGATTAGGGGTCTGGAGCACATGACTTATGAGGAGAGGCTGAGAGAACTGGGATTGTTTAGTCTCCAGAAGAGAAGAATGAGGGGGGATTTGATAGCAGCCTTCAACTACCTGAAGGGGGGTTCCAAAGAGGATGGAGCTCGGCTGTTCTCAGTGGTGGCAGATGACAGAACAAGGAGCAATGGTCTCAAGTTGCAGTGGGGGAGGTCCAGGTTGGATATCAGGAAAAACTATTTCACTAGGAGGGTGGTGAAACACTGGAATGCGTTACCTAGGGAGGTGGTGGAGTCTCCTTCCTTGGAGGTTTTTAAGGCCCGGCTTGACAAAGCCCTGGCTGGGATGATTTAGCTGGGAATTGGTCCTGCTTTGAGCAGGGGGTTGGACTAGATGACCTCTTGAGGTCCCTTCCAACTCTGATATTCTATGATTCTATGATTCTATGTATGAATGGATTAAAACTCATGAATTCCAGATTATTTTATGGAAAAGTCAAGGGGGCAGATCATGACCTAAAAATTCACACTTGGATTCTTCACATGGATTTCACCCGTCAGCCATGGAAGAGGAGCTGCTTTCCTCTATGACACGATTTCCTTTTCCCAAACCTCTTTGCAGGGCTGGACTCTGTGTATGAAAGGGGGTGAGGAGCAGGCAGCTCCACATTGGGTGGGAGGAGCAAGCTGAGGGAAGCATATCACACTCCCAGAGGCTTAGTGAAGGTAGCACCTGGCTGTTTTACCATTGCCTAGGAAACAGCCGGGTGCTATCTTCACTAAGCCTGTGGGAGGATGATATGCTCCCCCCAGCTTGCTCCACCCACCACAGGCCTCCCTTTGTGCGGGAATCCCTATTTAAGGAGCTTTGGTGTAGCTCTCAAACCAGGTGGAGTTTCAGGTTGTATGGATTCAATGGAATCAACCTTCCAGGACTGTAGGGACTAGCAGGAATCTAGAGCTGGTGCATATGCAAGAGACCTCTTCATGACTAACCATGGCATCCTACAAATAGCTAGTCTTGGGTTCTGGTGTGGCCCTGTTATTCACTGTGCCTCATATATCACCTCTTCCACAAACGAAACAACATGGGAGAAATGCTGTGAGAAGGAACTCACAGAAGGGGGCAATTCAGCCATATTAATATAAGAACTATAACCTTGTAAATACTCTGATATTTTAGCCTGAAGTTTTCTTTGTGTAACTCTTCTGCCCAGGTGGACCTGACAGCATCTAGGGCCAGGTTCAATATCTAGGGTTTCCTTTTCAACAATACAATGCAGAACTGGCTTGAGCCCCATCCAGTAACCTGGGAAAATTACACACCATTCAAAGGGGCGCCTCTGAGAGGCAATCCTTCCCCCTTTCACAAGCACAGAGGCTGAGTGTAGAAAATAAACATTTTATGAAAGGAGGGAAGTCACCTGACATTAATTAAAGAAAATGCCGCAAGCAGGAATCATAAACATAAAACTGTGAGCAGGACAGTCACCCCACAGTGCGTGAGGCAGTGCCTTCTACTTCATGTTCTTGAGTTCTACAACCAAAATTCCTTTTCTGTGCCCCTCGCTGCTCCCCCACCATACCCCACTCACAGTGGCTTTTTCTGCCATCTAAGCACTTGCTCTGGCTGGCTGCCCTGCCAGCTGCTGTTCTTCACTGCCTGGCTGCTCCAACTGGTCAACCATCAGTCACCTTCTGCTGCCACCTGCCTCTCTGCTGTGACTTCTGCAGGTCAGTCTCTCAGTGATTGTCATTTCTCAGTGATTATCAGCTCTTAGCAGGCTGGGCAGAAACACTGTCACACCACAAGTGATTTCAGCTCTTTTGATGGAGCCTATTTAGCTCTATCTTTTTGATCAGTGGGGAGGAACAGGCTACATCAGACTGGGGACCCTTAGGGAGAATCCACACTTCCTAGCTAGGGCACCTGTCCCCACCCCTCTTGCTATCACAGATGTCTGGCATTAGAGCCCTTGGCTTAACGACATTATTTCAGCTGACGGTGACCCCCTCATTCGGGACAGGTTAAGCACAGTTCTGCTCCTTTTTACTCAACAATAAAGACAACAACATTTCACTACCCTTGCATTCAGTATTAAAGTCAGTTGTAGCCCAGCACCAGCCACAGTTGATCATTTTGAGCAACCCCGCTCTATCTGCTGGACATCTAGGTAGAATAGGTGTGTTCATTTAAATAAAGTTTGCTCCTGAAGTCTCTCCCCCTCCCAACTAGCTGTCAGGGGAGAACTCATTCAGACCCTGCTTACATCTGTAAAAAACAATATTATTTTGTTTATAATTATTAGAAGGGAGTTGTTGGCTGTAGTGTCTTTGGGTTGTTTTTCTTTTCCTCTTTTACTTGAGGCTTTCAGTAATATTAAGGTCATATTTTCCTATTTCTTGGTATGTTAAATATCTTAAACACCCATACTAAAGTACATAGTAAATATTATACTAGAAAGGCAGGGTGGAGTAGTGGTTAGATGGCATGAATGAGCCTAAGACACCTGAGTTCTTATAGCATCTTAAAGCATTTGCTGTGTGGTCTTGTGCAAATCTAAACCCTTCTGTCTGTAAAAATGGACATAATTCTTATATACCTCACAGGGTTTTTGTACTAAGTTACTACTGAGGAATATTACTGGTTGTCATGGGGTCTATCAGGCCTTCTCTGCCTCCTGTTGGTGCCCTCACACACAACCTGTACCCTTATTTAGGCCAGGTTACCAACAAGACTTAATCCTCCAAAGGACTAGAGAGTTCCAGGAGGAAACACTGACTAACTGGGAGCCAGGAGGCAAGTTATGAAGGCTTGCCTGTTTCTTGTCAGGGGTAATGCTGGGTTAGACTGGCACAGAGTGGCAGCTGCTTAGGGATACCCAAGACCCCTCCAGGGCCAGATCAGGGCCTTGTCTTCAAGTGCTACAACTAAGTGCTTTCCTTTGATTTTAGTTGATTAAAGACAAAGACAGACACATTATTTTGATGTAACTGTTTAGTGTTGATGCTGATGCTGAGCTCATGGCATGGGCCACCCTGCTCTGAGGAGCTGACCATAATGAAAGCAGGGAGTGCCTGCAGTGCCCCTCTTGGCACCACAGCATGGGGGTAGAGGGCAGATATGGAATAGCCCCATCTGTGACACGTGTTGAGATACCTTGTACAAAATCCTGGAGAGCCATTACTCGAGAACCATTTTTTTACAGCACATATTATGATCCTGATCCTACAATCAGATGTGTGAGGCTGGACCTTTGCATCTGCACACAGTGCCATTGAAAGCATTTGAACTCTGCATGAGCACAAGTGTTGACCCATGCATATTGCAGAATTGGAGCCTGAAATATTATTATATAGGACTAAACGTTTGGTAGCTGCATAGTTACCTCTCTTTCAATGTATAAAATGATAAAAATGGAACATCTAATAGGTTTCCTAATTTATTTATTATTTACAATTAAAGACATTAATACATTAATACCATTCTAACCTTTGAATTTCTTGTAAAGGAATGACCCTTTGAGAAACTGAGAGCATGGGTGGGTTTTTTTTTTTTTTTTTTTTTTTGTTTTATGATGAGAGCTCTTTCATGTTTAAAGTATATTTACAGGTTTAATATGGAGAAAGTCATATTTACAGAAAACTGCAATTACAAATTGAGCCGTTTCTCGTGTTGTGAATGGGAAGCATGGGATAATCTAAAAGGAATGTTTATGGGCCAATTTAGTATCCTTCATTAGATAGCATGAATTTTTGCCATTTTTATGGCCAGTCTACATGAGAAATAGAATTTCCTGGTGGTTAAATAGCTAACAACCACCAGATGAATTTAACAAATACCAGCTAAGTGACAACAGTCAACAAAAGAGGCCAAGTGTGCAGTCCAAGAAATTTTCTAGATATTACAAAAGCACTTTTTATACTTCTACATTTCTAGGATATTTGGGAAGAGCCCAGTCTTCCTTGATATGGAGTTAAGAAACAATGAAGTGGAGACAGATGTTTAATGAGATGATGGAAATAATGGCTACTGCAGCTGCAGTTATGATGATTTATTCATTTGACTACTGTCCATAATACAGTTGTTTCATTGAGATGCTGTGGGTACTTATCAGGTGGCACTTGAATCTTTATGGCCCAATTCAAAGTCTTTCCAAATCCACTAGGAGTCTTTCCTTTGATTTGAATAGGTTTTGGCTCAGGCTCTTATATCTGACCAGTCCCTTCAAACTGAAGCTGTTCCTCTTTATGTTAATTTCCAAGCTATATACTGATTTGAGTTCCTTGCAGTGTGTCTGCGGACTTCTCCTTTCCATTACTGTATTATGTTACTCTTGCAATGGAAATATATGTGCTGTAGTCTAGACAGATACATCTTTTTTTTTTTTTTTCTGGTGACATGCTGCAGACTGAGATTTACTTTTAAACTTTCAGACAATAAGATAACATAAACACCTCTAATGGAAATGTATACTAAATACATCAACCTTAGCAACTGATTTATCAGAATTAATGTTTACAAAGTCAAATGTAATACTATTAAAGAGACTGTTTTCATCCTAGGCTATGTTTATATGATCTCCAAAGTCATCCACTTCAAAGGCTAAATGAGTTCTTTGTAAGCAGAATATTAAGGCAGGCAAATCATTTCATTATCAGTCTATTACATCAACGCATCAGGATTCCTTCTGAATGCAGGCTGTTGATATTCCCCTGTCTTCTTTCCAGCTGGCAGTTTTTGGCACTCCACTGAATTTTACAGTTCATAGTAACTTCAACAGTAGAGGCCATTCATAATCTTACACTTTGAGAGTCTTTCATAAAGTGTAGGCCTAAATGCCATACATACAAACAAATTCTCTCAGATTAGGGTTCCAATAATATTTTTGGCTAGCCATTAAAGGAATTTCATAATGTCATATCTCGTAATGCTTAACAAATATTCAATATTTTCACATGTATAGGGTATAAAATCAATGATATTTCCTGTTTAAAATTATATAAAATGTCTAATTTGGGTATTATGAACACTGTGAATCCTTTACAGTTGATGTAAATCTTTGAACATGTTTACTTCCTCAGTGTTGTACTTATCTGTACAGCACCTCAAAATAAACAATTAATTCTTGCAGTATACAAAACCAAAAGCATATTGCACTGTGTACATTACAGGATAGTTTCTTGTCCAAAAGTAAAGTCATGACATTTGCATTGAGAATGGTGGAACCCTTATGAAGCTGAGATTCAGGTTCTGCTCTAGACCATGAAGTTAGGTGAATTTCCAAAATGCAAATCTGACCCAGACTTTACTCATGTTCTAGTGATAGAGAAAGGCCATTCTTGGCTAGCCACTTTCCCCATTCAGCTAGCTCTCCCCTTTCCCCTGAACACTGAGGTTAAATAAGTTCTTCCTGGTCACCATCTGTACAATCCTCCTGCCCTGTCTGTGCTTTCAGAATGAGATGCTGAGGTATGGACTCATTTTGGCTTGTCCTAGGGAAGCACAGGCCTCATTTCCCCCCCCCCCCCCCCCCCAAACCTGGAACTTCCAAGACTGTAGGCTTTTTACAAGTTGTTTCCCTGCAGCTGATTTTCATAGGTGTGGCATATAAGCCACTGTAACATTTACAATCTCTATACTACACCTTAAATTTTGAATGACTGTGCTTGTCTGCAGGGCAACTGCCACTATTGCAAGGCATAGTAGAGTCATAGATCCTAAGGCCAGCAGGGACTACCAGATCTAGTCTGAACTCTGCCTGTATATAATAGGCCACCACACACTAAACCCAACAACCAAAATTAGACTACAGGGAGAGAATAGGAAGAAGCAAGGTGTACCAATGCCCCAGGCCCCTGCAATATTCAGGGAAACTATTAATTGAGAGACACCTAGATAATTCCAGCAAGTGACCCAACGTTATCCTACAGAGGCAGGCAAAAAAACCTTAAGGTCCCTGTCAGTCTGACCGTGGAGAAAATTCCTTCTGACCCCACAGATGGAGATTAGTTAAACCCTCAGCATGCAACCTCTTATAGAGGATTCCTTCAAAAAGGTCATGGAAACTTATATTTTGTGTCATTCTTGTTTTGTTACCATTTAGGCTGAAAGTATATAGCTGTTATTGTTCTTTCTTTTTTTTTTCCATATGGAAAAATAAGATAGTCCAATCTTCCTTCCACTGAAATTAATGGCGAGACTTCCATTGGCTTCAATGGGGTCAGTATCAGGCGCATAGTGTTACTGAGTATCAAACTAACTCACATTCTCAAAATTCAGGTTCATTCAGCTGACCTGAAAGTGACTGGTTTGGATGCACTTCCTTTTTGCCTTCTGATTGAAATCATTTCCCTACCTCTGTTTTCATATATGTTGAATGTCAGTGAATTATTAGCATTAACAATATAAACAATTACCACAGAATCCTGTGTTACTTTTTTATTGATCAGGGTTTTTTTTTTTTTCTGAAGGTTTTTATTATTTTTCTTCCCAATATGTTTACAGATTATAAAGGTAGTGTCAGGTCAATGCCAGCCTCCCTTCTACTCACTAATTTTTTTCCACTGTTGTGTTTATTTCTCCTGTTTTACAATTCACATAAAAATCACTGGCTTTATTGTCTTAAAGGGACTCTCCACACAGTGTTCTTCTTCTGCCTTTGGTTAGGTGCCTCTCCAGCATACCATCTCTGACCCCTTTTCTTCAGGCCCCTATCATGAGCTCTCTGCAGAATTAGAAATCTATTTGTGGGAAGGTGGGGATGCCATCAAGGTGCACAATCAGATATAATCCATTTAAAAGTAAAGGGAGTCTATTTTAAATAGCATGTCATCTATTTTGAATTCAGACACAGCTGCTTGATGAGAGAGAATCCAGAAGAAGGTGACTTTTAAAACCAAGACAAAATAGACTATAACAGAGGAAAAAATAGCAAATGCTGGGATCAAACATACAACCTCTGATTTCTAGTTTCAGAGGGGGCAGACTTGATAAATAGGGGAGTGGAAAGAAAAAGAAACCAAAATTTTATACAGAATCTCTGGTGCAGTAATCTTGACAGGCCTCCTTATCAGTTATGTGGGATGAGCGGAGTACAGTACTTAGAAGGAAGAAATGATGTTAGACAAGAATCAGCATGGATTCACCTGATAGTGTCTTAACTAACTCACTGAAATGGGAAATAGGTAGATCAAAGGCTTTTGATTTAGTATCTAATAGAAAACTCATGGAATCATTTCCTTTATTTTCATGTGTTATTTGCCATGAAAAAAAAATCCAATTCACCATTTTGGAAATAACCAGAAATGCACATTAAAGGAATAAAAAAAAATATTTCAGAGAAGCACTTTTTGATCCTCAGACAAGTTATGTTCATCGCTAACATCCAATAATGTATGCTTTATTTATTTATTTTCCTCCCCCCTCCACTTCAGTTTCATGCTATTTTGGATTATGCTCACTTTTACTAGTCTTAAGTTAGGCTCTGAGTCTTCTGCAAGTTTCACCAAATTGAAATCAATGTAATTCTGTGTGAGCACAGAGGTGTGCTTGGATGGAAGAGTTTACAGGATCAGAGCTTCGGTTGTGAGCCTTTTAGTGCAAGCATAGTGTTGTCTTATGTATTTCTGGCCATCATCCTGATTAGATGTTTCCATAATGTGGTCAAACAACTTTGAAGAATGAGTAAACTCATAAAACATCAATCTCCGTTTCTGGATAATTTGCAGACAGAACAGAAGGGCTAAATTAAGATGATTAAGATGACTTAGAAAAATAACACCATTATTAAAATATTTGTTATTTTAGGGGTAAATTAATATTGATAATTCTGTATGAATGGGAACATCTTTTATAATCCACACATTTACAGCATCAATGGATAACATAAAAACAGTCAAAACACACAGAAAGTAAATGAAGTAAAAGGAATTGTGCAGATTATAACAACGAATGCATAGCTTTAGAACATAAGAGATACTGACAGCAAAAATCCTTAAGGTGTGATTAGTATGCAGGGATTCAGAAAACAAATGTACTACTGAGTGAAGAAATGGAAGTGACTACAATCACAATATCAGTATCACAGCTTCCAGTGGTAAGCATTATCCACCTAAGCATAATGATGAGGGCTGCCCCATTATTGACACTCCATAAATGTTCCACTGAAGAAACTGGGGCACCTAGAGCTTCTTTTGAGCTGCGGGTATGTGGTTTTGAAGAAAACAAGTGGGTTAACAGGTGGGGAATATGATATCTAGCTGGTCATCTTTAAATCGTCTCAGGGCCAAGACTAGCATCAGAGACTTTGTCTAGACTTGCAGTGGCATATAGAGTAAATATAACTACATACCACAATGAAAGTTTCTGTTGTCAGATGCCACCGGTGTGGTGCTCTGTTCTATCCAATGTTGATAACAGTCGGCTGTGTGCGTGTGTTCCCTCTGTGTGCTGCCCCAGCTCTGCAGATCGCTGACACAGCAGACCCCGAGAGAACCCCCAATGACCATAGACTCCAATAAGGTACGAAGGCACCCGGACAGGTTTATTGTCAAATGAAGCACAGTAATAGTTTCCAGCAGACTCTACAGGACATACTACAAATATGTGCCCCCTGACAATGGACACAGCTCAGTCAGTGGTGGGACTTTCCACTGCCCCCTAGGCCGGACAAAGACACTGCCCCAGGGATGTATTCTTATACACAGGCATAAACAAGTTACACATCATTCCTGACATATTGAGGTGCAATCCCCTACGTAACAAGGTACAACCCCTCTACATAGCAAGGTGCTGCCTCTCACCTTCTACATGTTGGTTCGAACAAAACAACTCTATCCATCATATTACCCTTTTGCCCCTGTCTTTAGGATGGGTCAGCTTGTTCCTTGTTGATGTGTGTGTTGAATGTGCAAGTATTGGAGTGTTCAGATATCTAGTGTCCAGTACCTTTTAGGTATGTATTTTCTTGCAGCATCAGCCCTTTCCTTGCCAGCTTCTGTGAGCAGGTCCTTCCTCTGGCTCACAGCTTAACTTTGCTTTATGTTAGCAAAGTCTGGACCATTACTTTAGCTCAGGCTTTAGGCCTCGTACTGGGCCTCTGATTCAAAGGTTTATGTTTCAGGGCCTCATCTTACTACAAAAGGCAGACTGTGTCCATACTCCCTGAGCTGTGTAGCTACACATGGCTGTGATAGGTTCTGGCAGGTGGGAGGCATTGGGGAAAGGATCTGGTGGCGGGGAGCTCCTGGAGCCTTTTTTCTGAAGCAGGGAAAGAGTCCAGCAATGAGACACTACACTGCTTAAAAATAGCAGCATAAATGTGGGAGGCACTGCTTGGGCATGTAGAGAGGCTACTCTACTCACCTAAGCAATGCCTCACTATGCTGCATTTATACCCATGCTAGCTGGGTGTACAGTTTGTGTACTGTGTGTGCCACCATAAATGTAGACCTACCCAGAGAGGAAGAGAGATCCAGTGGTTGGGGTGTTAGCCTGGGACTCAGTGAACCCAGTTTCAATTCCCTGTTCTAACAGAGATTCTCTGTGTGACCTTGGCTAAGTCATTTCATCGCTGTGCTTCCATTCCTCATCTGTAAAATGGAGTTAACAGTACAGTAGAACCTCAGAGTTATGAACACCTCAAGAATGCAGGTTGTTCAAAACTCTGAAATGTTCATAACTCTGAACAAAATATTATGGCTGTTCTTTAAAAAGGTTACAACTAAATATTTACTTAATACAGCTTTAAAACTTGATTATGCAGAAGAAAAATGCTGCTTTTAACCATCTTAATTTCAATGAAACAAACACAGAAAGTTTCCTTACCTTTTCAGATCTTATTTTTAAAACTCTCTCTTTATTTTTTTATTAGTTTACATTTAACAAAGTAATGTATTTGTTTTTTATTTTGTTTCTGCTTCTGCCTGATTGCGTACTTCCAGTTCCAAATGAGGTGTGTGGTTGACAGGTCAGTTCGTAATTCTGATGTTTCTTACTTTGAGGTTCTCCTGTACTTTTCTATCTCTGGGAGTGTTGAGAATATAAATGTATTTTTAAAAATGAGTCATTCAGATAGTACAGTAAGGAGGGTCATGTAGATTCCTGACCTAGATGGGGTTGTGATGTCAGGTCAGGGACCAAAAGGTCCCACCTAGAGAAGTGACAGTTGGATGTATATTGTGGGAGAGGGGGGAAACAGGTGCAAATTAGTGCTGGGGTCAGGGAGAAATACAGAAGACCACAGGCCATAGGAGAGCTAGTGCATTTCTTAGTGCACTTGGTTTTATGCCTCAGAATACCACCTGAGGCATGTAGCAGTTGCTTAGAAATTTACTACCTGTCATGTTGTATTACTTCAGTAGAAATTAAATGAGTTAAAATACCCTTTTTTATGAGCTTGCTTCCCCTGCCCCTCCCCCTCATTCATGTATTGGGAGCAGAAAACATGCAGATCTGAGAGGTGGAGTGAGGAAATAGGGTCTCTGTATGGAGACCTTATACCTCCACCAAAGCTCTGGCCCCCTGATGGTGTACCTCCATTGATATCACACTGTCAGGGACATTCCTGGCCACAGCTGTCCCAGGAAGATCCTTGCTGTGGCACACAGAAAGTGGAAATAGGTGCATAGGGGAATGATGTGTATCCCTGTGACCTGCCCAATCTTTCCCCAGCCTGTCCTATCACATGAGAACATACAAATATATGTAAATGTACTAAGATAGTACTGTATTATGGTAAGACCCCCATTACTAACCTGCCCTTTTCTGTATACCTTGGTTAGCAGATTGTATGTAAGTAAACAAGATAATTCACTCCACATTGACAGTTCTCCAGTGTTGGGTTCTTTTACACAGCAGCAAAAAAGTTACAAGTTTCCTTCTTTGCTCTCCTTACCACGACTCTCTTACCCTGACACCTTAGTCATGTTCAAATGAATAACTAGACTTATGGCTGCTAAGAAATTACAATTACAAGGGCCCCTGTGTATAATGCAATTATGTGGCTATTCAACTAGATGCATAATTTATTTTTTGGGAGGAGGGGTTAAAAATTTGCCATATAGCTGGGTTCTAGAATCTAAACTTTTTTTAAAATCAGTTTTCAAAGCATGAACCAGATGTAATTGATGTGGTGATGTCTGACTCAATAGGCAGCCTGGAATAATAGCTCTAAAGAGATGTAAACTGCTCTTACTTTTCTCAACTTCATCTGGGCTCTGAAGCCCAGTGATAATTACATTTCCACATAGTTAGGTCTGTCACTGCTGATTATGTCAGCAGAAACATCCAGCAATTATACTGTCTTGTTTTTGATTGTAGTAGCAGGTATTTGGGACGGGGAGCAGGGAGACAGATAATTACTCTCAAGAATTAGTGGAGTTGAGAATGAGGAATTCAGAGCTCCATCTCATCAGAGCTACTTGTCCAAAATGTGGAAGGAGAGAAGGATGTATCATATCTTGTAAAACCTCAACTGCTTCCTGGGTTCCAACCCCCCAAAATGCCTCTCATGCTATCTTGGGTGCCAAAATCCCTAACTGATCCCTATCTAATTGAGAAAAACTTCAATTTTCCCCAACATATTCAATAGTTCAGTTAAAAGGTTTTGGTAAAACTCTCTGGTATGTCCAATTGTAAATTTGGGAGCAGAATGGAATAAATTAAATATAATATGATAAATTGCATGCTGGAGAGAGGCAATGGAGAAAAAAAGGTGTTAAGAGGAATGGGGGAAAGTATCCAAGATCTCTGGTATGTAATTTAGGACTAATATGCTGCATAGGGATAAGAGGCCTAGAAAATAGTTAACTGCCCCTTTTCCCCATGACTGACGATGCCCTAGTTATTCCGTTACTGCTGCAGCTCTCTGCTACCATCATTTCCAAAGAGAACAGACAGATAACAGTAACAAAACAAAACCACATCAAAAAGTGCTTCTGTAACTAATCATACATACAGGGAAATCAACATTCATAGATAAGCTTTCCCAGCTGAATGGATACAGAAATCTGACCTAGTGTTTTTGAATCTTGGATTTAGAGAAATACAACTAGAACCATATTTTCAAATCTGGGTGCTTAAAGTTATGTCCCTAAATCCATTGGTAAGGACTTAAGTAAAAGTGATCTGATTTTCAAAGGTGCTGAGCATCAATGGGAATTAGAGGTATAGAACATCTTTGAAGATATGCTTCTTTTATTTAGGTGCCTTAATATTGTCTTAGAAACCTAACTGTACCCACTTTAAAAAAAACAAATAAAGTAAAATAAATGCCACACTAGCGATCAGCAAACCTTTTCCAGTCACATGTAAGAATTGTTAACCACACCAAATAATAGTTACTGTTGGTGATTTTTCACTTTTTGCACCTGGAAGCTGTTGGAATTATTATTAATAATACAGGATATTGCCACAACACCAATGTAACCATAAATTCCTTTATTAAATCTACAGGTCAAATGGCATTTCTACAATTGTGGTAAACATGTCTAAAAAGACAAAACAATAATCAATTTACTACATCCAAATAGTAACAAAACATTTATAAGCAGTTGATTAATATATTTATAAAAGGGCTAAGCCCAGGGGTGCCATATTGGTTGGCTGCAGCTCTGTGAGACAGGTATTAGCAATGAACCTTTCAAGAGTTCATACTTTTGTAATTTTTAATAAACAAGTAATGTCATTGCCCATTACTAACTATTAGATTTGGGCTGGTTGGCGGGGGCGGGGGGAAGCATGGAGGGGTCATTGCTGGTTCAACACACAAAATCCTTTATTATTACCTAGCCCTAATAATTGGGATTACTTCCTTTTATCAGTTACTGTTCAGATCCAACTTTTTCAACTAAGTCATATTCTTTCAAGAGCTTTGCATGACTGCTAAAAAAACCCTTCACTTTACACACAAATTACAGAACATTTAAAAAAAAATAAACTAAGTTAAATTAACCCTTTTCTATCTTACAATGTTTATATATTAGTTCGCTTCTAACCAGGTCCCCAAATATCCTGTGACACTTGACTTTAATTCTGCACTAGCATTTTTCCACCACACTGGATTTTGCATACACAGTAGCACTCTATTCTGTGACAGATTGATAATTTCACAGCAACTAGGAGGATGTCTAGGAAAACATTCAAAGCAGAGGTTTATGCTGAAGGAATTTTGAACATGAATAACAGATGAAACTACAATATTTAATTTACTTTCCTTTGTTTGTGACTGTTTTCACCATGTGTCCTACCCTGTCTCAGAAAAAAACAAAAAAACTTTATCTGTAATGTGGAGTATTGGAGCACAATAGAACTTAACTCTTTCCCTGTGAGTGCTGGGATAGGCCTTCTGACTTCTCTCTAATGCTGGTAGGATGATAACAACTTCTCCTCCCCCTCCTTTTCCTCCTACAATCAAGAAAAGGCATTAGATTCTATTATCCCTCCTCCTTACTGCTGGATTAAGGTGTTAGTATCGGGGGTGTGGCGGGGGACGGCTTTCCTTCTTAACCTATTTCCTCCTTCACTTGGCTGCTGGGGTTGGTAGTGAGAGCTTAATTTCTATTCTTCTTAACCTTTTCCCATGGGGCATGACCACTGTGGTGTGTTTTGAGACTTTCAGATGATGCTGAGAGAGGGTCTGATGGCCAGAATTATCGGGTGTCACTGCAGAAAGAAGTCATTCTCCATTGAGAAATATTTCTAGGTAATGTCTGAGCAGGAGGAGAGCAAATCAGATTAACTGCTGCTCAGAAGAAGTCTCCTCCAAATAATCTACAAAAGGAGAATATGAAGACCTAGAGACTGCTCTGTTATACCAGAAAAGGCAGTGGAATTGTTGGTGTGACAGAATAGAATTTGGTGCTACAGTTGCAAATTTAAGTGCTCAAATGTCCAGAAATGCCAAAATTAAAATTACACATCTAAAATTTACTCTGCCCCTTTGTGTCTAATTATTACAATACGTTACATTAGAATACAGGGTCAGACCATCAGCTGGCACAAAACTGGCATATCTCCTGGGACTTCAATAGCAGAAAAAAAAAAACAAAGAAAATGGTGTAAATTGGTTCCTCGCTTTTCAATATTACGTACTTAGCCCTTACCCCCTTCAGAAAGTGTGCATTGAAGTGTTCATTCTAGACTGCACATTGAATGAAGCAACAGAGATAGGTGTATTCGATCAGGTGAATAAAGACTGATGGAACTAGATCCTCAGCTGGTGTAAATCAATGTACTCCCATTGGCTTCATTGGAATTCTGTTCATGGGCAGAAAATGTGAAACTCTCTCTTAAATCAGCTAGTTGAAATGTGACCTTGTGAGTCAGATTCTATTGTAAGATTTCTGTGACTAATGTGTTTGCATTGCTTTGTTGAGACTGGACATCGGTGTTAATATAAAACAGTGTCTACAGGAGGAACTCTCTATGGTCTGAAAGGGTGGATTCAGTGTCCTTCATACTTGTTTTTTCTCTGTTAGTGTCTTCCAATTTTGATTCTTTTTTAAACATTGCTTTTTGCTGTTCCTGACAGCACTGCCCATAGGGTCTTTTTTAAACACAGAAGCAGTCAATAAAAAAGTGGCAATAGGAAATGGTGTGTCGATATGTGCATCTGTGTGACAGACCCAAATGTTGATGGCCCTGCTGAATGTTTTGCAAGCTGTCAGAGGTAGTTATGTTGTATATCAGTGATGTCAAGCAACAGTCTTTATTTAAGGTAAGGTTTTTAACTAACCTGTAACATCTCTATTTGAAACATGTACTATGTAGAATGAAGTACTGATAAAATTACATAGCAGCATTTCTTAAGCATCTTATATTATACTGGGTTGTCCTTTTTTCATCATCACCTTTGGAAATTGCCCTGGAGTCCTAGTGGTTAGCAAATGCCAGTATATTTAAAGAAAAATGTTATTTCCAGAATCAACCTTACTGATGTGGTCAAAGTGCAATTCTTTCCTGCTTACTGTGCTTTATGGTAATAGGAAAGGCAGGCTCAGACATAAGAGCGTGCCCCATAATGCCTTACAGGGATTAGGTGAAAGCTGTACATTTATTGCTGTTTACTTTTTATTAATTCATCATATCTTCTTCCCACAAATTCAAAGGCAAACAGATGGTCTAAGGAGAGTTCATGGCTTAATAGATAAAGAATCAACCTTTTATTATCTCAAAATGAGGTCTATGTCTAACTTAAAGCCATAGTGAAATGAGTTCTTTTTTTGGCAGCACTCTCCTTGTGAGTGAGTTGTCTCTTCATAAAAAGGAAGGCTTAAACATTCTCTAACCTATAATATTTTTCAGTTTTCGGATTTACCATGTATGAGGCTGATCCTGCTTTCCCTGAAGACATCATATCATTAACCAACAACAGGAGAATATATGTGATGGCTTCTGGAGGAGTTGGTCAGTTTTTCACTCTCAGGAGAAGCCCATAACTAAAAGCAGAATATTGCACTACCATTGCTAATCTCAACTCTGGCATTATCTGCTCTCTTTTGTGCATCAACCCCTAATGAATAAAAATAATAATGAAAGAAAATAGAGTGATACATTTGTTTTTAAAAATAATGCAAATAAGTTTAATAAATTTCAGAGCATTTGTTCATTCAATTTCTCCTTTCTATAGTCTCTCCTCCATCCCTTATTCCAGAGTTTGTTGTCAATTCTCTTCATGTTTGTTTAGCTTCCCATTCACCCTAGAGCTCTCATTTTAAAGCTACTGTCCTTCAAGGAGGATGAGATGAAAGGGCTTTAATATTGTAAATGCTCTAATCTATATTCATGGAGGTGTCCTTATTCATATCTCAGGATGCTCCCTCTCTCTTTGAAGTGAAGCATCTGTAGAACCTGCAGCCTCTGCAGAGGTGGTAAATGGGAGACTAACCTATCAAGTTTAACTTCCAGTGACTGGCAAACACCCTCTCCACCGCTCCAAATTGTCTTACTTCTGTGCCAGCAGTTAAAGAAGCTTGTAATACCTTTTAAATACCACCCCATGATGTGAATAGACTGGATCTGCTGTGCATTACTGTAGTATCTGAGCTCCTTCCATTTAAAACAAATAGCAATGGCTAAGTCCTTAGTGGACTTAATGGAGTCTCTAAAACTTTTCCCATATTGGGATACTCTTCTTGGAGTAGTGTTTTGTGGTTGTTGTTTGTGTAGTTAAAATAACTTGATGAATTTCAGGGCACCTTGCAATGCTCACCCCCTTCCACAAGCATTTTAAAGGAAGTGGGATGGCATGGGGGAATTTGTGTGGGTTATTTTCAATTGCTATAGCGGGATGTATTTTTAAGTTGTGTCAAGCACACATAGTGCATACAGATAGGTGACCTTTTTGACAAATTTATAAACGTATGTGAATAAATAAAATATAATGTGGATAGGTTTGAATTCTATAAACCATTTATATTTATTTCAGGAAAGGCCCTAGGATTTGAGGGACCTGGTATAAAATAAGATGGTTGGAAATCTGAAACAGAGGCCTGTAGACTGTTTCCTACACTTTGGATAAGAGGGTTTGGCAGCTTGGGAAGGGGGAATCAAATCTCTTGTCCTCACCTTGCTGAAGAGGGTGTCTGGACACTGTCATTTATGATCAGAGGAAATGTTGGGTCTTCAAGTTCATCCTTCAAGGTGTGCTGATGAAAGATGATTGTGGTGTATCAGCAGGTAGGGGAGGATGGAAGTGGATTCTGAGGGAACAGGCACTGATAGAATAAGGCCTTCAAAGTTCAGAGACCTTTTTACCTCTATCCAAGTCCACACTCACATATCTATGTCCAGCCCTGCTTTAGTTCTTCAAAATCATTATCTGTTTGAAATTCCTTCTTTGCCTTATAGCAGGCTTGGCTTTGTCAGCTAGGTCACCTCTACATTCAGGGGTGGATTAATCATGGGCCCGTAGGCTACTCCCTGATTTAGACTATATTTTACTGCCTATGACGCATCATGGAGATGACATTGATGTTCCTGGGAACTTCAAATAGATGGGTTATTTTGTCCTTCATTGTTCATAAGTCTGTTACTGAAAGTATTTCAGAGACTTTTAGTTTCATTAAATCCATCTTTCTTTAAAAAAACAAACAAACAAACAAACAAAAAACAGGCTCTCATACTATGCTATCTCAAGAGAGATCCAGAGTTCATATCTGTTATTTCTGTTACCAGTTTAACCTGTAGATAGAGCTCTCTTTCCTTCTGCTGGTGGATTACAGAAGCTATTAATGACATAGATCCTTATTTTTCATATGACCCATCATGGCAGAAAGAGAAAGTAGAAAACCAGGAAAAAATATTTTACTTGAAACGGGGGATCGAATTCTGATCTTCATTACACTAGTGTAAATCTGGAATAATTCTATTGAAATGAGTGGAGGAGTTCTGGTTTTACACAGGCATACACGAGAGCACAGTTTGGCCCTGATGGTATTGAAGTAGATGTGAACAGCATTCTTTATGAGCAAACTGTTGAATGCAATATTGATATATAAGTTAAAAAAAAACCTCTACAACAGACATTATAGTCTAGTGTTCTCTATACTGCAACCAACAGATTCTTGATTCTGCTAGTGATGGGTAGTCCCAAATCCATCTCTGCTCTCCCTGACTAATGAGGCATTGAAACCACTGAAATTAAAGAAGGACTGATGTTTTCTTAGTTAAAAACACTGAAGTTATTTAAACAGGAGTCAGATGCCTTGAAGAGGTTACTGTATCTGATAAGGGTGTTGGGAATAAACAAATCCTTTTCCTTTTATTAGAAATGAAAGGGGCTTCAGTGTAAATTTAAGAAATGTTAGAATCCATAAGGCCACCAGAGTACTTAAAGTTAGGGTCATAAACCCAGTTAAGTCTAAGTTGCTTGATTTTCAAAGATACAGAACACCTGTAGCTTCCATTGTCATCAATAGGATGTGTGAGTGCTCAATGGTGTGAATTTGGTGTAAAAATGGAGAATCAGGCCCAGAAGGTCAAAATCTGCACTGATTTATACCATCTGTAACTCTCTCTTTCAGGATTTGCACAGAGTGTAAGTCACCCCAGATTTAGGCCTCATATGTGTGTATATAGAAATATCAATTTTACTTATTGAATTAAATTCTAAAACAAAATTAAAATAAACAAAAAAAAGTAAACCAGTCTAAATTAGTAAGCAAACCAGAACAGAAACCAAACAAAGCTACAAACACACACAAAATCCAAACTAATTCAAATCAATCAACTAAAGGTTAAACAAGATAAATGGGCCTTTTATGATACCCTGAGACTCACCAGATTTGTCTCTGGTGAACCACCAAGGGGAACAAATTACAAAGATGAAGGCTTTCAACTGGTGAAGCCCTGCCTTTGGCCCCAGAGAGTCTTACCTAGGTAACTGATATCATGACCATCCCATCTCAACTTAAGTGTCAAGATAGGCTATAAGGCCAAAGGCAATTAATAAAATAACTGGATCCCAGATTATTCAGTTCTTTCTCCTTAAATTGCACCCAGCATTGACTAGGAAGCCAGTGCAGAGATGTAAGTAGGGTTGTTACTTGCTTAGAGCTTACTAACTCATTTAAGAGTTAGGCAATTGCATTCTCTACTGGCTAAAGCTTTTCGTTGGGACACTTGGTTGGTGGAAGGCTCAAAAGGCTTTTATTGTAGATTACTTTAAAATAGATTCAACATCTCTCTGTAGTTAATCTCATACACACATGAGAAATCCATGCTACAAAGCCAAGTAAAATATAGTTAATAAAGCAGCAATGAAAGAGCATCTGAAATCAAAAATCTTCTGCAGTTATGGAATATTTTCAAATTCACCATCTGAGACAGAACAAGTCAAAAATATGAGGTTTTGGGACATGCTACAAAGAGACTCACTGAAACCTGTTGAACTCCAACACCTCTGCAGATGATAAACTGAAAGGTAAATTTCCAGGCACTGATATTTTGGAAACCCTTTTAGGGTTAGGCTAATACAAAACTGAAAAATACATTCATCCTTACCTTAAATATACTGAGAAGAGAAGATAAATAACATAGCATCGATGAAAATAAGTAGTTTGATCATAACACCTAATAATTCCCATGTGTTACTGGTATCAGGAAATTTGATATTTAACTAGGGAAGACAGCTGAATAATTGTTATTGAACTTCACTATCATAAAGAACATATGTAAACCAAACAATAGTAAAGAACTGAAGGATAGACATGCGAGTGCAAGCCAAAATTCAAATTAGGGAAACATGTCACTATACAGGGTTTCTTTAAAACCTAAATTATTTCCGTATGGTGTAAAACTCCAAAGTCTTGAAAGAGCTGACAATAGAATAATTCAAAATTATAGCAGTCACACCTGTAGCAACTCCTATAAAGTTCAAAAACCCTTGCCAATATAATGCTCCATTTAATCTCATAGTATGTATCTAAAACATTAATTCTTTGGGCTGAAATTTTCCATCATGGTGGTTGGGTTTTTGTTTTGTTGTTTTTAAAGTTTGGAACAAAATTTCTTCGGAGGCTTATATGTTATAGGGGAGTGAGAAAAACATTCTATTTCCGTTTAAAAAAATTATACCCACTTTTTATTCATTCATTAATTTATATATTTTTAAAAAGCTATGAACAATGGCTTTAATTTGAAAGTCAAATTGGGACCTATCTAAACTACTGGAACCATAGTATCAAAGCAATTCTCCCAAATTAAAAAGAAAAAAAAAATCTCTTTATCTCTCTCCCCGAGCCCCTCCTCCCCATTAGGTAGGAGTAAGAAGCCTGATTAGATTTTAATCATTTGTGTATGTGACTAAGAAGACCTTACTGAGGGAAAGCAAAATTCAAAGAGATGAATTGTATATTTAATTCAGACTGTGGTGAGGTTTGTACACACACTTATCTGGTTAGTGAATTCCAGTCTTATTTCAGATCCTGTTGAAATTTTGTCTCCTGCACTTGCAAGTCTCCTCTATTTATCAACAGCTTTAGAGATCCAGTGGAATGTAGCTGCATAGGAGGTCATGGTTGAAGATGTTGAGGCAATCTCTCATCTTGCTAATTTACCAGTTCCATGAAGGGCTGTGGATATCAGGACAGAGACATTAATAAAACTCTGTATTTAATGGGCACTCAGTGCAAAGTCAACCAGGGTCAAACGTCTGTGGAGATCTGAATTGCTGGGAATAGAGGCTGCTGGATTTTGTGCCAGTATGAGTTTTTTTCAGAAAGCACATGTCTTCATTTCTAAATAGGAGTGGCAATAATTAAGCCTGAAAATCACAAATGCGTGAATTATCATAGCCAAATATGTGTCTGCAGAATGGGCAATATCTTACAGCCATTCACAGATCAGTATGTGCATTTTCTGCTCCCCAGCTCTTTGGGTGTCCAGTTGCACTAAGGAGTTCAAAAGACCCACAGAGCAGGACAGAAGCCTTTAATAGTGAGGGATGTTATACAGGAAGTAAATTCCCTGAAGTGCTTCCCTCTTCCCATCATCATCACCTCAGTCATGCAGGCCTCAGCTTTAAGTAGGTGCTTTTCAACCAGGTAGGCACTGAGCAAGCTGGAAGATGGAAATGTACAGCTAAGTGCTAGCTATGCACTGCTGGCACTTCAACCTGCATTATCTCAGCAGCAACTCAAAATAGTTTCATATAAAATGTTGAATAATATAGTAGAGAAAATTGAAACTTATGGGATTCCAAAGCTGAGGTGGGGGCTCTCGAGCTGGAGGAACAGTTGCCCAAAATGGCCTTGTGGCTTTGGTCTGAAAGGAATAACTTTAGTCGTTTTGGTTCAACATAAAATCTGTAGGAGATGGGACAGGAGTATTTAATACAAAAAGGTATCAGATGCTCCAGAGAGACCCAGTAAGATGCATATGGATGCATTTTCTTTGTATGTAGATAGAAAGGAGATCATCCACCAGAGCAACAATTTCTGCCTCTGCACCATACCCTGGCTGAGACATGCAGGATACTGGTCACTGAAAGGTGGTATTGAACAGCTTTTGCTAGCTTTCAGGCAGAGGCCCCGAGTCTCTACTATCTTATACCTTGTATGCTTATTTACACCTTTGCCAAGTAAATGTGACAAAATGTTGAATGCTGAAAAACAAGATTTACATTGGTATTGTTTTCTATCTACTATTCTACTTACTTTGCATGAGTGTAAATGACCATAATAGGTGCAAAACAATGATGAATTAGGTCCTCTGTTCATACATTTAGGATTGGGCCCCATTTATGTATAACTTAGACAAACGATGAATAGAAGGATATACTGTATCTCAAGAGCACAAACATCAGTTATGAGAAATGTTCAGGGTATCTGTCTATGTAGGTACCCATATGGCCCTCATCACTGTAGTATATAAGCACCTCACAAACATTTGATTTCATTTTCACTATAACCCAGTGAAATAGGGATGTAGTATCCTTACTGTGCAGATGGGTAATATGGCACAAAATAGATGAAAAACATATATATATATATATAGTGATTTGGCCAAGATTTTGCAGAAAGTCTATAGCTGAGACAGGAATTGAACCAAATCTCAGAGCTCTAACCATTAGACCATGATAATTAGAAATAATGGTTGAAAATTAAGAATAACTGAAGATATATACAATTAAATATTCTAAATAAATACCCTAACAGTTAAGTCATTTTGACTGTGGAACTATTTCTCAAAGGTAGAGGTCTCGTTTGAAATATATAAAGCTAATCTGGACATAGTTAGACATAAACTTGTCACTAAGACTTATGTTTTAGGGAACAGTCCTTCAGTGGTGATTTAAGATATCTCTTCCATCTGTAATTTATTATTTTAATATAAATATTTTTAAAAGGTGTAATCTGATTGATACCATACTAGCTAACCATTTTATGTCAGCATGAGGTCAGAATGTCATAGGTTAGAACTTCTTAGACATATCAACTTCCCCAGAGCCAAGGAAACAAAAGCAGATTGGTTTTTTTCTATCTTCTTTTTAATTAATTTATTTTAATTTAAGAAGCCTTGGACTAGAGGCCTTAGGAACTTGAATATACTAAAACTTACTGTGTGCTTTTAACAGGAAACTGCATTTTCAATTTCAGCTTCAGCTTCTCTTTGTCTTTGAAGTATCCATGACTCTGGTTGAAGCCACTGTCAGCAATGAGAAAACAGCTGATTTTAAAATTGTCTTAAATAAATCAGCAATGCTAGGCCAGAGCAAAGTCACTAAATAATTAAATAAGAGAAAGCATCACTAGATATTAACATTTAACTTTTGGTTCAGATAAATAAGTTGAAAAATCTGATGTTACACCTTGATCAAGGGCATTAACGTGCATTCTTTCCCCCCAGTGTTAATACAGTGTAAATGCACTGTGATCTGCAAAGTGCTTCCACATCAGCACAAGAGGGCCTGTGTTTCGCACAACAAGGGGAAAATGCTCAGTTCCTACTACCTTAATTCACTTTTAAATCCACCAATTCTTTTAAAGAACCTGAAATTGGCAAAAGACTTTCCAAAAATCTTAATTCTTCTTATATCATCCTGCAGATGTAACTATTTTATAGAAATTAAGACAAAATGATAAAAGTAAAATAATAAGATATTTAAGGCCAAATTGTGCCACCCTTATTCATGTTTAGTGCCTCCTTGCTGGGCTATTTGCACAGAACGGTATCCATTGCAAGTAATGGTGGTACAATCTGGCCCTAAAAATGAAGTCTCCCTCTCTGATGTGTACAAAAATGGACATAATTGAAACCTGCATCAACAGGCACATATCCCTTCTTACCAGAGATAGTGAATACCCTAATGGTAAATAATATTATGTTCTTTAAGTTGATTCAAGGGATCATCATTACTTCAAGCTACATAACTAATGTAACTGTGACATGCATGAAGTTAAGGAAAGGAAATAGTGAATTTAAAACTCATTTTTTCACTCTACACTAAAGAAAGATTCCTGAGAACAGACAAGTGATGTTAGGGTTAATTTCTGTACTTTGGAAGTTAAGCAGTTTAGACATTTTGTGAATTTATAGATAAAGGGCTCAGTTCTTGATCTATAAACTTTTGGTCAGAGAAAACATATTAACTATGTTTGTAGCACTGACTCTCCCTATTTATGAAATGTCCTCTCCTCTTGTTCCCAAGACTGTATATTGTTTCTAAACTTTCTGCAACAGATGTTACTTTGGCTTGTCAAATGGATTTGCTTGTCATTGTAGCTTTCTATATTTTGCTATCTATAACAAAAAGGGTGACGGATTTTTTTTTCCAGACATCTCTTATCATTTACTCTATGTGGCCCTTGATCTCTTTCTTTCCCCTTCTGTTAAAAGTTCACAGCACAACATTTTCTTTGGCAGCCTGGTATCCTCCATATTGGGGAGAGGACCAGTCCAACTATGATAGTATTTTTGTATGCACGGCTTCAATGCTGATTTTGCAAGTTCATTATTACTGGTTTTAACATCCATTTGGTCTAAAGAATGGATTAAGAAGTTCTATTTATGAAACGTTTCCAGCTCTTTAATATGCAGTGAAAATTTGTCCATGTTTCACAACTGTAGAGCAAGATATAACAGTGGCATAGTACATATGAACTTTGAACTTTTTTTGATACTGTGATCCTTCCAGACATGATGATACAGTCTGCTATCTGCAGCCCTTAAAAACAAAAAAATGTAATGATTTCTCAGTAATTTGTTTGATATTTGACAAAACTTGATATCTGCTATTACATTGACTCAGCCTCAATTGATTATGATGGTATCTTACATATGATTTTCCAGGTTTGGGTTGATTGTTACCTCGATTTACTTCAGAACAATGTGTCATCATACTTCCTTCTGGTAGTGAGCTGGAGATGACTGGTGTATGTGTAATAAGAGCACAGTCCTATACATATAGTAGCTTGTATAACCACCACATTTACTTATGTGGATATTTTTAATCTGCTCAAGTTAAAAACTTGCCAAAACTTTGCAATTCATTAATAAACTCCTGGCATCAAATGATTGGTGGCATAATCAATTGTCATTGCAAAAATGAGTGTAAAGAAACCAGGAGCTAAAATATACCCTTGCGTTGCTCCATTTGGTACTGCTATGAATAGCAAAGGTTCAGTCTACAGATGATCAAATTTCATGACATTGGTCAATAATGATCATAGCAGAACAGTAGTTAACACATTCATCCCTGATTTTTTTCTTCCCCTTTAAAGGTGAGGTGGGGATTGGCAGCTAGTGTGTGATGAGACATGTGTTTATAGCAGGCGTTAGCAACCTTTCAGAAGTGGTGTGCCGAGTCTTCATTTATTCACTCTAATTTAAGGTTTCACGTGCCAGTAATACATTTTAACATTTTTAGAAGGTCTCTTTCTAGAAGTCTATAATATATAACTAAACTATTGTTGTATGTAAAGTAAATAAGGTTTTTAAAATCTTTAAGAAGCTTCATTTAAAATTAAATTAAAATGCAGAGCTCCCCGGACCGGTGGCCAGGACCCGGGCAGTGTGAGTGCCACTGAAAATCTGGTCACGTGCCGTCTTTGGCACGCGTACCATAGGTTGCCTATCCCTGGTTTATAGCATAATTTTAGTATGTCCTTGGCCAGTGCCAGGATTGGAGGGTGGTGACTCAGAAGGTTTGTGTGGTGTATTGAGGACTGTACAGGAATTGCAAGCTATCAGTTTCAGAGTAGGGGGCGTGTTCTGGACCAGGGGCTCTATAGTGAAGTGTACAATCTTGGCCAAGAGTAGCAGACTGAAGCCAGCCAGCCTAGAGTAAGGTGGGGTGAGTTATCTCTCACATTAAGGGAGCAGTCTACTTTCACTCTCTGCTTTTTGGTTCTTGTGTGTTATTGTTCTGAATTCTAAGCAATAAAGTAGTGTTACATTGCTATCTTCCAGGAAGAGTATTTATGTTTTTTTATCTAACTTCTCTGTGTGTGTGCTGTGCACATGACAGGCTGCAGGTTCTGATAAGTTTCAGATTGAAATACTCATCTGAACTGTACCTTTGGACACTTTGAAATTAATTCTCCACTACTTTAAATGCATCTCCTAACACAGAGTAGTGAAATATAGTGAGAAAAGACAGGAAAACACTATATGTTCCTCTAAGAAGCAAAGTTTGAAACCGTAGTTTATAATTGCAAATTAAAATTAATTAAAATTTTACGTTTATTTTTGCTATAAAAATAACAAAGTTGATCTCAAAAGTTACCAGACTGGGGTTTTCTTTCCAATGGTCAAATCTCCACCCCCTGACAAAACCTACCCAAACCTGTATATGTGCAGGTCATGGAACGAAATGACCTCCATATGTCTTACTATGTTTATTTTGGCTTTGTATTGTGAGCAGAAGTCTTTCTCAACCTGCCTTTAAATAAAAGTGTAGAGTGAAAAGCTCACCCTGTTCTTGGGTTTGGCTTTATCAAAAAGGAAATTAACAGTGAGATAATAAAGTTGAACTGGAGCCTTCTCTTGAGACTTGGCTGCTCATAGGATTCTTAACTCAGGACTGTCCAGAATACATCCAAGAGAACTACTTCCTTATATCAGGTAATGATAACAAGCCAACTGTCTCAGTGAATTGGCAGAAACCACTTAATCCTTTCCCAGAAGGAATAACACCTGCTACCAGAGGGCAAAATATCTATTATGTATCCACTGGACAAATGATTTGAGATTTCTTATCTAGGAAAACATGATCCTTGCAAATCTGATAAGATTAGTCAAACATGGTTCTTTATTTGAGTCAACACTGGTCACACAAGTTAAAATCGTAAGAAGTCAAATTGGTGTGTGTAATATTTGCTTCTTGAAAAGTCTATGAATAATGTCCTCATTTTAGCCATTTCTTCTTGTTTTTGTTTTGTAATGTTTTCATTTCTTTTAAGTCATAACCAGGTTCTCATATGGTTGGAACAGATCCTAAGACGTATAGCAAATTCTACAAGGAAAATACTGAATTTGCATAACCCTGGTGAAAGATTTGCCTGCAGTAAATAGACAGACATGAATAAAAATAGGAAAAGGCTTCTGTAGTTATTTTTAAAAAAGAATTCTTAGTGATTCTATTATTCCATAGCACACAGTAAAGAAAAAAAAATGTTGCATAGTTCAATTATCATAGTACATTGTATACTCCAGAAAAGTATTATTTCTTTGCAGGCCCTGTAGTGAGCATTTTGGAGTCAATGAATTCCTGTAGTGAATCTAAGAAACTTTCTATTAAAGATAGTGAAAGTTGAAAGAAATTCATAAGTTTGGCTCAGATATGCAGCTTAAAGCTCAGATGTTTATCTGAAACTTATCCAAACATAATCACTTTTTAATTTGTGATTTGGGATAGAAATCTCACACATATTTAAGTAAAATAATCATAATAGTAAACTTACTCATTGAAGTCTCAAGAATATCTTATAGTAGTTTCAGAAAACTTGGAATATAATGGAAATAGCTTTCCTTGTGATAATTCATTGTCACTTCTGATCCTGGCCAAAACCAGGACATGGATAGACATCAGTATACACCTCTACCCCTTGTAACGCTGTCCTCGGGAGCCAAAAAATCTTACCGCATTATAGGTGAAACCGCGTTATATCGAACTTGCTTTGATCCACCAGAGTGCGCAGCCCCACCCCCTGTGGAGCGCTGCTTTACCGCATTATATCCGAATTCGTGTTATATCGGGTCGCGTTATATTGGGGTAGAGGTGTATTTTGTTTAAAGAACAGATAAAACTAAACAAAATGTTAACTGAGCTATCTCAATCCTCAGAATTGTTGTAGTTTTTTTTAGGTGAGTTCGTATTTTATCTATTGGTGTCTGCTTACAGAAAATACAGTTTGTTGCCCAAGTCCCAGAGTCGCTCACACAATGAACAAATCTTGATACAAGAAAAAGAGGAGGGCTATCAGGCAGCTGGTTATGGCTTTTTGACGTTCAGGATGCCCAGATCTTGACATAAGTTTAAACAGCCCTGAAGATGTTCTAACATAAAGTCAGATATCTGTGGTCTCTAAGGGAATATACACCAGGAGCTGTCTCCTCTAGCTTTACAAGAACTGAGAATTCCCTTTCATTAGGGGAATTCTCACCTGGCCAGTTACAGAAAAATTATGTCCCTGTTGGGATTTGAACTGGTGCTGTTCCTAAATGTGCTGCACTCTTCATTTATCTCCATGATGTTAATTTAGTAATTGTTTCTGAAATACATTAACTTCATTTAAAGAAAAAAGAAAGAAACTTGATTTCTCAATACATTGATATGACAGTAACCATTACTTAGAGGATACTGACCCATTACATGCTAACCTTTAGTAAGTATTGTCTGGGTCTGGTGGCTGGGCTCAGGAAATAAAGATCACTGTTTTACGAGCACCCTTGTGTGTCAGTTCTATATTACAACTGAAAATCTCTTTTCCAGTGTACGTGTACACTGTGGGGAAACACTGATGTGCCACCAGAAAGTTAGGACACTTTTTAGGTAAACTCTTGCTTATCTTCCTCCTTAATGGGGATTTATATCTGAAGATATTGACAGTGAAATGTTATCTGCTTTCTTTTTCAGCTAGCATGAGGAGGAAAATATTTTAAGAAAAAAGGACCATGTACTGTATATCAAAGGTTTCTCAATTTTACGAGAGCTTCATGATTCCTCAGACATATAGCAACTATCTACAAGCCATTTAGTGGAGTTCTGGAATCATAGCTTCTTCTCTAACGTGTGATTTAAAGAATTGAAAGTGAGTAACACACAAGCCATACAAGAACTCGAAATATTCATTAAGAAACTAGATGCTCAAATAGATGTGTTATAAAAGTAGATTAAAGGAGGAAGAGGCTAGAGCAGAAAGAAATAAGAGGTTCTATGATAGATCCCATGACAGGCATCCCTAAAGAGATAGAGGATCTAGAGACTAGATTCACAAGATCTAATTATAGGATTATAGGCTGTCCAGGCAGAATGGATGTAAAACTCTTTAATTTGTACATACCATGCCCAAAAAACTTCTAAGTGTGGTGACATTTCCTGATGGGCATAATGTATTTGTTTGGTCCCTCATCACACCCACCTGCACTTTAAAATTAGCACCAAGCTGTGAAAAAAACACAGCAAAAAAGCTTAGTTTTCGGGACTGAAAAATAGCCCTAGTATATGCAACCCCAGAGAAATTGCTTTCATGCATTGGGTTTTTTATTCTCCTGGACGTTGGTACTGAGTTCAGCTGCAGAAGATAGAGATTCATACCTCTTGCTGCCTTCCATTGACTTAAAATTCTAAAACTACCCTTTCCTTGCAATTTAAGATGCAGAAGTATAAGCCTGGTAACTAAAGAGTAAATCCTGAAATCTTGGATGTTCTGTTGCCTGTGTGCAACCTCCCTGGGCTGAGTTGGAATGGACTAATTTACATAGTTCACCACACCCAACACATTTTGTGAATTTCAATTATATATGTAATTTAAGTCTCATACTCTAATACTGTGGAGACTGCTATACAAAGTATGAATTTATCCCGAATTACTTTACTTCAATAGAGTTGAGAACTCTGGGACAATGTCAAAAATCTTCTTTAAGTGTGGAGCCAGTGTCTGATCTCACTTATATTGGTGTAAATTAACAATAACTTTGATGGGTTGAATAGAGGTACTCTAGATTTACATCAGGGTAACTGTGTCCAGAATCCGGTTCCTTAGGGTCTTCTCAAAATTGTAGTAGGGCCAGAAAAGTACGTAAGTTACTTTACTCTCTGATTGAAATGTTCTGTTGTCCACATAATTCAATCCATTGTAAAGACTGATCTAAATTTGGCCTGATTTTTAGGCAATTTTATTAACTCTCTGCTTCATATTAATTTGCACATTTTTTCATCTCTTTTCCATAGAAATGATTAATAGCTATGTCCTTCCTTTCACAATTTGATGGGTTTCTTCTTCCAGAATGGTGTGCTTTATCAAAGATTTCCCTGTATATATATATATATACATATACACCTTGGAAAGTATGTATAAACTGAACTAAATTCATCAACTCTACTCTGTGTGGGCAAACTGCTCTCATGTTATTTTAGATGTGGATTTTTAATACTCTTGATACTTTTGAGCCAGGTCCTCAGCTGGTGTAAGTTATTATAACTCCATTGATGTCAGTGGAAATATACTGATTAACAGCACTGAGGATCTGGCCTACTGTTTGGAATGGAGCAGTGAACAAGCCATAAATCAAGCTTTTGAGAGATTTTAAATGCCAAAGGGAATGCTGACACTTTATGTCTCCTGTAGAGCCATTTACTGCGGGTGTACTCCAACTCCATCAACATACTGTCATTCTTACTATATAACAAAAGAAAAGAAGATTCAACAAACGCACTGTGTAAATAAACATATTTCTTGAAGGAGTGAAAGATGTATGCAGGTATTTTCTCCAACTTGACATTGTCAGCACTTTGGGAATAAGGTTGAAGTGAATGCATATTTGAAATTAATTTCAGAAGATGATGAAACATGAGAACCAATGCCTTGTGTTGAAAAAAGAGTATTGTGCTTGGACACAAAGAGTGTTTCATCATTCTCTGTGAGCAGATTTGTTTGATTTTCCCCCCTGGATTATGAATAACTGAATCCTTCCTCGTTGTTCTAGTATAATAGATAAACAACAGCTTGATTGCGACAGCCAACGTGTTTATACACATTATCTACAGAGGGAACATTTCTCAACATGGTATAATCTGAAAGAAATTGGTATATCCTTTTAAATACATTCCCTGTACCCATGTTTAGATAAGATAATTGCTATGTGTAAGCTCCCAGAGCTATGAACTCTTACAGCCTTACAGAGGTTAGCCTTCTGTAGCACACTGTAAAGGGAAAAAGCTGAAAAGATTTGGAAGTTTGATACAGGTCTGTCACATCTTAGACGCATTTAACGTGTGCGATTTCAGCTTTACACAGTCGGCAAAAGCAAAACAAAAAAAGCGAAAAATAAGAATTTAAATACTGTTTCTGTAGTGTGAGCGATTCCGCCCGCCATTACACTCAATGTAATTTTGACTATATTCGATTTTCGCTTTAGGCGCTGACTGCAGAACGTAACCCCAGCGTAAGATGAGACAGACATGTACATTAAAGTTCCTCATAGTTCATATGCTTTTCAAAATCTTAGCTGAAACAAAACAACTAAGATACAATCCTACCATCCACCAAAAACATATGATTGTAATTTGGAATATGTCAGTTATTTAGGGAAGAGGAGAAAAGAGGGGATACCACATAGCTGAGTGTGATAACTTGACTTAAAGATGCTTTGCAGAAATTAGTTCTTTGATAAAATTCAAAAAGGGGTTCTGTCAAATTGGCATTTTTTCCAGTTTGGTGCATTGAACAAAATTAGGAGCAGCGACCTCTCTGATTCCAATGTACATAATATATTGAAGGATATCTACTTCCAGATGAAGATTACCATGAGCCCTGCACTCTGTAAAATTCTGAACACATTATTTCATTCAGTGATCTGTTGAAACAGAAGGTGTGTGGGTTTTGTTTTGTTTTCTTGCATAGCTGAATGTGGGCAAGTGTTCCAGGAACTTCCATGTGTTTCTGCAGTCACTAGTAGTGATAATAACAGATCTTGGAATAATAATAAAAGACACAAGAATGAGGACGTGCAGAGGATGTAACCTGGTAATGACTGCACTAGAGAATAACATGAAAGGCAAAGGGGTCCAGGAGAGCTGGCTGTATTTTAAAGAATCCTTATTGCGGTTGCAGGAACAAACCATCCCGATGTGTAGAAAGAATAGTAAATATGGCAGGCGACCAGCTTGGCTAAACAGTGAAATCCTTGCTGATCTTAAATGCAAAAAAGAAGCTTACAAGAAGTGGAAGATTGGACAAATGACCAGGGAGGAGTATAAAAATATTGCTCAGGCATGCAGGAGTGAAATCAGGAAGGCCAAATCACACTTGGAGTTGCAGCTAGCAAGAGATGTTAAGAGTAACAAGAAGGGTTTCTTAAGGTATGTTAGCAACAAGAAGAAAGTCAAGGAAAGTGTGGGCCCCTTACTGAATGAGGGAGGCAACTTAGTGAGAGAGAATGTGGAAAAAGCTAATGTACTCAATGATATTTTTGCCTCTGTCTTCACGAAGAAGGTCAGCTCCCAGACTGCTGCACTGGGCAGCACAGTATTGGGAGAAGGTGACCAGCCCTCTGTGGAGAAAGAAGTGGTTTGGGACTTCTTAGAAAAACTGGATGTGCACAAGTCCATGGGGCCGGATGCGCTGCATCCAAGGGTGCTAAAGGAGTTGGCAGATGAGATTGCAGAGCCATTAGCCATTATTTTTTAAAACTCATGGCAATCGGGGGAGGTCCCGGATGACTGGAAAAAAGCTAATGTAGTGCCCATCTTTAAAAAAGGAGGATCTGGGGAACTACAGGCCAGTCAGCCTCACCTCAGTCCCTGGAAAAATCAAGGAGCAGGTCCTCAAGGAATCAATTATGAAACACTTAGAGGAGAGGAAAGTGATCAGGAACAGTCAGCATGGATTCACCAAGGGGAAGTCGTGCCTGACTAACCTAATTGCCTTCTATGATGAGATAATTGGTTCTGTGGATGAGGGGAAAGCAGTGGATGTGTTATTCCTTGACTTTAGCAAAGTTTTTGATATGGTCTCCCACAGTATTCTTGCCGGCAAGTTAAAGAAGTATGGGCTGGATGAATGGACTATAAGGTGTTTAGAAAGCTGGGTAGATCGTCAGGCTCAACGGGTAGTGATCAATGGCTCCATGTCTAGTTGGCAGCTGGTTTCGAGCGGACTGCCCCAGGGGTCGGTCCTGGGGCCGGTTTTGTTTAATGTCTTTATTAATGATCTGGAGGATGGTGTGGACTGCACTCTCAGCAAGTTTGCAGATAACACTAAACTGGGAGATGTGGTAGATATACTAGAGGGTAGGGATCGGATACAGAGGGAACTAGACAAATTAGAGGATTGGGCCAAAAAAAACCTAATGAGGTTCAACAAGGACAAGTGCAGAGTCCTGCACTTAGGACGGAAGAATCCCATGCACAGCTACAGACTAGGGACTGAATGGCTAGGTAGCAGTTCTGCAGAAAAGGACCTAGGGGTCATAGTGGATGAGAAGCTGGATATGAGTCAACAGTGTGCTCTTTTTGCCAAGAAGGCTAACGGCATTTTGGAGCATATAAGTAGGGGCATTGCCAGCAGATCGAGGAACGTGATCGTTCCCCTTTATTCGACATTGGTGAGGCCTCATCTGGAGTACTGTGTCCAGTTTTGGGCCCCACACTACAAGAAAGATGTGGAAAAATTGGAAAGAGTCCAGCAGAGGGCAACAAATATGATTAGGGGTCTGGAGCACATGACTTATGAGGAGAGGCTGAAGGAAACTGGGATTGTTTAGTCTCCAGAAGAGAAGAATGAGGAGGGATTTGATAGCTGCTTTCAACTACCTGAGGGGGGGGAGTTCCAAAGTGGATGGAGCTCGGCTGTTCTCGGTGGTGGCAGATGACAGAACAAGGAGCAATGGTCTCAAGTTGCAGTGGGGGAGGTCTAGGTTTGATATTAGGAAACACTATTTCACTAGGAGGGTGGTGAAGCACTGGAATGTGTTACCTAGGGTGGTGGTGGAATCTCCTTCCTTAGAGGTTTTTAAGGTTAGGCTTGACAAAGCCCTGGCTGGGATGATTTAGTTGGGAATTCGTCCTGCTTTGAGCAGGGGGTTGGACTAGATGACCTCCTGAGGTCCCTTCCAACCCTGATATTCTATGATATTCTATGATTCATTTCTTCTTCTTTTGCTGGATATTTGGCTTTACCAGGAAAAAGTTATGTCAAGTATCAAGTCTTTTCCTATGCCTTGGTAAATCCTTGTCTGAAAACAGGGAGAAGAGTCATTACAAGAATCCTTTCCCCTCCCCTCCTTAAACTTGTGCACCTTCAGGAGAGTCAGTTATGCTCTAAGTCCCTATGCTTTCTGAACACTGGTGTGGAGGATGAAGAGATCACAGATCCACCATCTGAGCTAGATTTCCCAAAGTTAGGTGGGACTAAATACATATAGTGAGGAAGTACAGTAATGGGCAACACTCACTTCTACCCTTTTGTGTTGTTTGAGCTGAAGGTGATATCTTTTTTTCTTATCTTGTGACCTCTCACACAGCAAAAATTACCCTTAAGCATGAGAAATTGTCATTTACGTCATTATTAGTCTTGTAATAAATAAGACTCTGCAAATTAATTTGCATACTCTTATCCGGTTCATAACTTTAAGATAAGTATTAGTACTTTTTCTTATTGTCTAGGCATGCAGAGTTAGGATTTCCCCAGAAGTAGTAAAATGATTCATCTCCTAACTGATTTCTAAAAGCATAGAAAGTAAAGCAGTGCAATGACTGTTTGTTTGTTTGTTTCTTTTGATTCATTGTGCCAACCAACAGTCAAAAATATTTTTCATTTTAAGGAAACCAGAAATGATTTTTTTTGAACTTTTTAGCAAACTGAAAAAGTAGTTCTTGATCTTTTTACCCTTTAAAAAATGAAAGTGAAATAAAGTTCTAAGCAAAAATGTATTTTTAATTGAAATATATAAATGTTCCATTTTGAAAATACTGAAATTAAACTTTTTCAACTGCAGCAATCTGGTAAATTTGACATAAATTCATGAAATATTTCAGTTGAACAGAATCTGCAGGTTTTTTCCTGAAAAAAAAAATGGTTGAAAAAACTTCACCCAGCTCTAATGGAAAGGGAAGATATCAGGCACAGGAAAACAATTTATGAAGTTAAACTTCAGCACCCAGTAAAAATATTAAACACATGAGAACTGAAGACAGAAAACTATATAGTTGTCAATGGGTTAAAGTGTTCCTAGATTAGCTGCTTTCTGATATTGCTGTCTGCTAGAGATGGGTCCGAACCAAAATCCTGGATTAAATCTCAGATCCAAATGCCCCTGATGCTGGAGGATTTGCAATCAGGATATGAATTCTGTGGTGTTTGTCATTTTGTATGGCTCTCTTTAGCATCTAACCTTATATAAATTGCCTCTCTTAACATTTCCTCTATCCTCCCACCATTTTAATGGTCCTTATATTCTCAGCCAGATATAGAATTCCAGTCTTCTATGTGAACTCTCTATGTGTTTCCTTAGGACTCTTAAGCCTGTTCTGTTTTACTAGTTCCTGACCATCTACAACAGGGCTCATCCAGCTTATGTAACACTTTATTCAGAAAGCTATTGAATGCCAGTCCCAAAATCACTGGAGGAAAACTTCTGGGATATATTGCACCACTTGAGACATCTGATGGAAAATGTGGAAAGTTTCAATCCCTCTGAAAATCAGTGATGCTGCAGGCAGTGAGAAACAGAGATGAATAGGAATTTAATACTTTTGCTTATCCAAGTTTTGTTCTGGGGAAAGGAAACTCAAGCCCTGGAGTCTTGTGTACCACCTGTACATATAAATGACTCTTGTAAGTCAATTCAATGAAATATTTCCGCACAGTAAGTATTTTCTATGTGTGGGTTTTAAAATAGACCTCCATGTTTTCTGTATAAGTCCTTTTAAGTTATGGTAGTTAAGCTTCATTTTTGTAGGCAAAGAAGCCATGTAAATGTTGGAGCATTCATGCTTATGTTGGAAATGACCTGTTAGTTTTCAAGTCTTTTTTATAATGTTTCAGTCCTAGTTATCTTATGTTATGCTACTAGAGAAGGGAACTGATCCACATTTTTTCCTTAGGGATACAGCTGCTTTCTAAATTGGAAATTACAGACTAAATTGGCAGCTTCTTTGGATCTGATACTTTCCTACATTACTTGAGAGGATACAGATTGTAACTAGGTCGTTCATAATAGTTACAGTAACAATAAACTGGAAAGAAAGAACTGACTGTCTAAGTGTCTTGGCACCAGCCCATTATCCCTCACGTTATCCTGTGGGAGACCCAGGTTTGGGAGTTCCCTCTATTGGCTGATTAATAGAACTGCATTAATATCGATCTCAGAACTGACACAATCTTCACCTCTCCCAGTTGAAAGGATTAAATGCTGTAAAAGTATGTGGATGAGATCATGCAGAATAAGCAGAAAACAGCATCAGCTTCAGAATGAAGACGCAACACTTCCCCCATAGCTATATAGGATGGAGGAAGGGAGTAAAATAACTCTCATAAAAGTGGATAGTTCTCATCACCGTCTCTTGCAAAATATATATTGGTGAAAGTAGACAGATCACATGATTCCTAAAATATATAGTTAGTGTTTTACCATGCAAATATGTTGTCACGATATATTTTAATGATAATAGAAATGTGCCAATTTCACAATACTTCAAATGTGTAACCCATTTTATGGAATATTTGAAATGTGTTTTTTTTTTTCTCTTTTAATATGGGGTGACAGCATGGAAAGGCTGAGAACAAACACCAAAAGTATCACTATATACAGTATATGGATCTGTCTTATTCTAAGTAATAAATTGGTCCTACTTTAGTTGAGAAACATAATACAGAAACCTGCTATCAGAGGCCTTATTGTGTTATTTAGACACAACCCATAGCAAGGGGTGATGCAGAACCTGACCCAGTTCTGCCTTGAAGAAGCAGAATACTTCCCAGAGCTCCAAGCTGTGCAGGTGGGGAGGACACAGCTGGCTGGTATGTAGCAGGCCAGATCCATGACTCTGCCTCCTTTCCACCCCATTGTACTCTGCTGGGTTTTTTTGAGCAGAGGGTACTAAGGACCTACAGAATAGTAGGGAGGGAACAGTGCTTCCTGTACTTACTTGCCTTATGCCTTTTTATTCCATGTGGAGAATAAAGCCTGCACCACGGCCTTCCATCTTGGACAGTCTCTTGCTACAGTTTTAGCTTTTTCCCATGTCTTTTTGATGTTTCTTAGTTCTGCTTCTGTTGCGTATTTCTATGTTGTCCTTGTTCTACCTCGTCACCTCCTACCATGGGGATACCAGTCCAATGTCCGATTTGTTATGTTGTTTGGGTCTTTTCTCCATGTGTGTTCTAGCCATTTTAATTTTCATTCTGTGATTTCCTGTTCTATCAGTTTCTGTTTCTTCTTTCAAAGCACCTTGCTTGTAATATTTTCTGGCCATCTAACGTTGAGGATTTGTCTAAGGCAGAGAACAGGATCTGCAATTCCCCAGGGCCTTACTATGATCATACAAAGTGCAACCCATGTGTTCATTGAGTGAGTTTGCAAAATGTAGCCCAGAATGAAGATTCTTCAGGGTATGTCTACACAGCAAAGAAAAACGCATGGCTGGCCTGTGCAGCCAAAAAGGGCTCAGGCGGCTTGGGCTGCGGGGATGTTTCATTGCTATTTAGACTTCCCAGCTTGGCCTAGAACCCAGTCTCTGGGACCCTCCTATCCTGCATGGTTCTAGAGCTTGGTCTCCAGCCTGAGCTTGGACATCTACACAGCAATGAAATAGCTCCACACCCTGAACCCTGTGAGCCTGAGTCGACTGGTACAGGCCAGACAAGGGTGTCTAGTTGTTGTATAGTGTGGAAGCAGAGAAAGAACTGTCATGCATTGCATCCCCTTCCATTCAGTTCTTTCCCTGCTTCCACAATAGACATACCCTAACAGACTCCTTTTACAGACAGCTTCCTATCACAGTGCAGTCCTGGAATATGTAACTCTGACTGCAAATTGGGTGAAACAGTCATCTTCCCGACATTGTCCTCTGCTATAAGTAGAAGAAACGGTGTGGCTGTATAAGTTACTGATTCACTTAAAGGATGTTGCTGAGAAAAGAACATGTCAGTGCTCACTGAAGATGCAGAGTCAATCAATGTGATATGTTGATTAATTCACTTACGAACACCATGCACATATTAGGACGTTTACACCAAATTGAGTTTAGAAGACACCATAACTTCATTGTTAATGCCTGTAATGAAAGATCTCTGCTAGTGCCTATGAAAGAGTATCACAGAACTTACAATGCACAGTTACACACAAGCCAATCTTCATTGCAAGCAGCATAGGTGTACCTAAAAAACTGAGCACTTGCACCCTCTGTCTCTCTAGATTAGAATCTTGCGTTTTCACATGCCGGTAGATGTTTACACATACAGATCATCCTTTACACACAAATCCCGCATTTACTATGTGCTCCATTGTGAGGAGACTTTGAGCCAAAACCTCAGATGGTATTATAAAGCTAATGTATACAGATATATCTCCATTGAAGTCAGCCTAACTATGTCGATTTACATCAGCTAATGAACTGGCCTGGAGAGCTGATCATATTAAAGACAGTTACAAGTACATCACAACAATTCATTTCAATGTTTCCATATCAGCAGTTGCAGTAGTTACCATAGGAGTAATTGCAAATGGGCTAGTGATTAGGAAATTAGAAGGAGAGGTGGTCCATGAGACCTAATCTATTAACATGGAGTCCACATTGTGTAAATGTTTGAAAATCCTTGGGCTATCAGAACAATAAGTGTTTACGAAGAAAAAGTAAATAAATGCTATTCAAGATTAGGGACCTATTATCATTCTGTGGGTCAAGTTCTCCCAGTATTATGCAAATTGAGTATTTCCTTACTCCAGATGAAGTCCAACTGAAATCAATGGATTCAGATTCTACTCAGCCTGGGTAGCGGTGTCAGGTCATTGCTATTAACAATAAAGATGTGCTATTTAAAAGGGAAGAAAATATTATAAAGAAATTGCTGTGAAGATCTCAGAAGCAGCTCACTGACCCAAGGCTTGCCATGTATTTGTCTCCTTTACCATCATGTTTAGATTGTTTTTAATGTCACTGTGTTTTGGATTTCCTGCTACACATTCTGAAGACTATATTAACTGCACCCCTTGTACAAACTCTCATCCAACATCCCTAGGTTTGGTTTGGTTTGTTTTTTATTGTCATCTGGTAAGAGCCAAGCAGTTCATCTTTTATGTCAAGGTCATTTGATGATCAAGCTGATTTACTGAGCACATACACACACAAGCGACATCAGGGGTAGTCAATAGGCAGACCATTGGCCAAATCCAGACCATCAGTGGCTTTGGAACAGACACCAAAATATTTTATTGATTTATCATCATTATTGTTATATGTTTATTATATTTGCTGGAGTCTGGACCTTAACTATTCATTAACCAAGAAATTTAGGCCTTGACAAAAAATAGACTACCCATGATGATGCTGTTGTAACTTATGTAAAAGAGACAGGGATGGTGTCCGTAGCCTTTGTTTGCCAGAAGATGAGAATGGGCAATAGGGGATGGATCACTTGATGATTAGCTGTTCTGTTCATTCCCTCTGAAGCACCTGGCATTGGTCACTGTTGGAATACAGGATGTTGTGCTAAATGGACCTTAATCTGACCCACTATGGCCGTTCTTGTGTTCTTATGTTTGAACTCTATTTTCTGTTTATTGCATACAAAAATGTGTTTTGCTCATTCTTTGTAAGAAGGAAAATATTCATAATTCAATGAAAGAGTAGGTGCTATGTCCCTTAATTTACTTTCAGCTATTCCCTTTGTTTAAAAGCAATAATAACTAATGGCCCTCACTACTGTTACTCAGGGTACTGGTGCCTTATGCTGCTAAACATGAGGTATGCTCTCCTTTTCAATAGCTGAAACCTTTGTAACACTAAACTAGATAAAAAATTAAAAAATGGAAGAAAGAGGAAGTGAAGTTTTCACATTAGAAGCAGTTAAATGACACATTTATAACTAGCTTTGGAAGGATTTGATTTTTTTCCACGAATGTCAGTAAATATTGATTTCACTGTACACACACAAACTGATGACAAAATATTTCCATAGAAAATAATTGACATTTATAAATAGGCAATGTCAGAAAAATGTTGCAAGAGAACTTAGAGTTTGATTTAAGGGAGTTTACTTCATCTATTTTGACATATGATGTTGACTGTGGTTTTAATGGTTATAAGACTAATTCATTTAATCTTAGCTTCTACTTTCATTAAATAATTGTCTATACCCCCATAATTTCCTGCAACTGTAAAAATGTAAATCTATAGCAATTGAAAAAAGTGCTTAAAATAAGCATTTATGTTATTCATTGAAATTACATTTAAAAAAATCAAGTCTGCCAATCCTATTTATAACAAAAGACATCACTGCTAATGAAAGAACAGGGCATTCACCAAAACAGACACACACTTATAGTTTCTCTACTGTATATCACTAGAGATGTACTCTGACTCAGTAAGCCACCATACAGTATGTTAGGTACAGCTACAGTTAGCAAACCTTCATCACACACTTGGTGGCTTGAAGGTAAAAGACATGTCCAGTTTCTGTCTTCCTTTTCAAGCTGGCACAATCGATTCTCCAAGATCATTGCCAATAATGAAGGCTTGCTTTAGAGTTGGTGAAGCATCACTCCCTGGAGAAGACAGATGCTTTGTCTCACTCTGCAGTTGCTCCCCTGCACCACTGCCTTTAAAGCTGGTCTCATAAAGCACTAACATGGTTGGTAAGGTGCACTAATGTGTATGGAGGAATCCTTCATAGATGATTAACTTATTTTGAGACATTCAGAGCCCTATTTTCCTTTCACATGGGCCATTTTTATCCCACTATAACTCCATTCCTTTGAATTATTCCTGCTGCATATTAGTGTGAGAAGAAAATTAAGCCCATTGCAAATTTGCAAAATACTGTGTGGGGCTGTATCCTATAGATTTCCAATAAAGTCAATAGAAGTTCTGGACAAAATTTTCAAATTTGGGCAACAACATTTTCTCAGCATCAAGGGTAAAAATCAAGGGAATTTTGCTATGGACTTCAATGGGTCAAGATTTCACCCCTTCTCTTCTGTTTTACATGTATTAATTAAGATTATAATACCAGGTCATTGGGATTAGCTTCTGTTGTACAAAATGAACCCTGATTAACACTTCACACAACTACTGTTACAAACATAAGAAAATATTAAAGAGGGAGAAATTAAGAGAAATTGACAAATGAAAATGATGTTCCCAGGTGAGATTTGAAACTGTATATGGAGAACCGATAAGATGTGGCGAGCTGGAGAGGCTGTACCAATTATATATGGTATATTTTTGATATTAAAATACTCTCTGGGAGCCCTTTTCATAAGCCACCATCAGAATTAACATATTTTCAAAAATGAAAACATTTAACATTGGTTTCTGAGTTGAAATGCTGATGCAGCCATTGGTTCGGTGTTTTCTTTTCTTCAGGATTTTAAATATCATGTCAATATAGTGTCATCGATCTGTTCAACAGAATCAGCCTGGCTTGCAAGCTTCTTCAGAGATGTCCTGCACAGTGAAATTGTCTCATACAAACACTGATGAGATTTTCTGAATGGACAAAATCTGGTCCTAGTTGAGGGGAGGAAGCAGGGAGTGGGTGTAGAGAAATACAGAAGTGGAAAAAAGGCAAAAAACAAGCTACTTGGCCACCCACCCTCCAGCCTTGCAGTCCTCAGTGGGGCTTTCCACAGGCTAAAGGGTCCACCCACACTAATCTGTTTGCAGGATTGGGGAAAAATGAGGGTAAATTTGAATTAGCTCTTGGAAAGATTTGGGATCCTGAATTGGGATAGTGTCACTCTTCTTTGTAGATGTCAGATCAACTAACAAGCAGTTTAGAAGAATCCAGGATTGGAGAGGCCTCTGCTTTATCTATGTATAATGCAATATAGTTGGTGTTATGGATCGTACACCATTATTCTCTTGTATTTGAACTATTTGTTTAGCTACATGGATCACAGTGGATATTTGTTTGGTTTTGTGCACATAGATAATGCTTCAAAGTGTCACTGAAACTTAGAAAAGAGGAGGAAAAGAAACCAACAAAATCAGTAACAAATGGAGGAGTGTGGAAGTTATTTGTCTGTTAAGTGTGTGTTTTTTGGTTTTTGGTTTTCGTTGTGGATGGAATTAGGTCGCCTTCCTTTCCTCTCTTCCTGCATTAGTTTCAGTTAGCTGCCTGCCTAAGGAGTTAGAACTGTCAAATTAAGGGGGAAAAGTGTGAATTAAAAATGCATATAAATTTGGAGGGGGCTTGAGGGAACAAAACTATTCTTGCCAGAAGATAACAAGTAAGACTCAGGCTGCCCGGGGCTCTTTGTTTAGGCTCAACTAGGATTATCTGAAGCGAACTAACCACAAAAGCATAGATACTCTGTGTACAGACTATGGTTGGGTGAACCATTCACAAGAAAAACAATCCCACCAATATGTGAGTTGTTTGACACTGCTGAGGAGACCCTGCTAGTGCTAGTCCTATAAAAATGAACATAGCCTTTCATCTAAGCCTTTATCTTCTCTTTCCTGTGACAAGGCTCTCACACCTCCACTTGGGACTTCTCTGCCATTGAATAACATTTTCCCCAGTTTACTCCTGTGATGGGTTCGGTCACAAAGATCCCCTTTATCTTGGGACTGTCACCTGATGTGCTGAAATTACCTCTGAGTCCGTATTCCCTGCCAGCTTTGGACTCCAGAACCCTGCCTTGTTGAGTCAGACACACTAGCCTGCTGCAACACAGACCCAGGTCTGGGCCATGCCGCCAAAGCTGCAGACTTTAACTAAAAACAGCTCAGCAGGTTACCTGACCCCAACACCCAGACACCCAGCTCCCAATGGTATCCAAACCCCAAATAAATCCATTTTACTCTGTATAAAGATTATATAGGGTAAATTTGTAAATTGTTTGCCCTCTATATCACTGATAGATATGCACAGCTCTTTGCTCCCCCAAGTATTAATCACTTACTCTGGGTTTATTAATAAACAAAAGTGATTTTATTAAGTATAAAAAGTAGGATTTAAGTGTTTCAAGTAATAACAGAGAACAAAGTAAGTCACAACAGCAAAATAAAACAAACTTGCAAGTCTAAGCCTAATACATTAAGAAACTGATTAAAGGTAATATCTCACCCTCAAAGATGTTCCAATAACCTTCTTTCACAGACTAGAGACCTTCCTAATCTGGGCCCAATCCTTTCCCCTGGTACAGTTTTTGTTAGATCCAGCAGACATCTCAGGTGGTAACTAGGGGTTTTCTCATGACTGACAGCCCCTTTTGTCCTGCTCCATCCCCTTTTATAGCTTTGGTACAAGGCGGGATTCTTTTATCTCTCTGGGTCCCCACTCTTCCTTCTAAACGGAAAAGTATCAGATTTAAGATGGATTTCATTATCAGGTGACATAGTCACATGTCACTGTAAGACCCCTAGTCTTCATTCCCCATGGGCTGGCCCACACATACACAGGGTGACTTTCAAGTAACTAGGGCAGGTGCAGGTACATGCATTTCTTTGCACCAGCCCAAAGAAGGGCTTTAAAGATTATGTCCATGACTTAGAAGCAGAACTGACGAGAGGGCAAGTGGAGAGTATGGAACGCTGGTGTGATATGTTCTCTTTAGGGTTTCTTGCCTAACAGGTGGACTGCTAAACATTGATTTGGGCTGAAAATGGATTTTTTCAGGTCTAACATAGGTGCCCAGGTTTGAAATCTTAACGGTGTATCCTCAGCTGATGTAAATTTGTATTTGTGATACATAAAGGAGGTGCAGGGGGTAGCTCCCTTTGATTGACACCCAGCTAGCCAGTTAGCTGTAAAACCCCTCTTGGTGCTGTTCTCTGCTTGCTTTACTTGTAAAGGGTAAACAAAGTTCCCCAGATAAAGGGAAAAAAGTGGGAAACTGACCAAAAGAGCCAATGGGAAGGTAGAACTTTTTAAAATTGGGAAAGAAACTTTCCCTTTGTCGGTTTTTCTCAGGAGAATGAGACATGGAGCAGCAATGCTATAAGCAGGAATGCTGTGTAAAATTTGAACCAGATATGAAAACCTAGATCATATCTAGAACTACTTTCAACCCAAATATGTAAGTAAATTAGGAGTGTTTAGGAAGACACAATTAGGTTTATTTCTGTTTATATTGAAGGCTTGCAGATTCCTCTGTGCTAACCCCAGATGCTTTTGTTTGTTTGTAACAGTTAAGCTAATCCCTAAGAAAGCTAATTTGGGTGCTTAATTTTTGGAATTGCTCTTTTAAAATCTAGCAAAATCCTAAATTTCAGATGTATTTTCTTCCTTTTTGTTTTTAATAAAATTTACCTTTTTTAAGAACAGGATTAGATTTTTGGTGTTTGTAAGAGGTTTGTGCCTATGCTGTTTCATTAGCTGGTGGCAACAGCTAATTTTCTTTGTTTTCTTTCTCAGCTCTTACCCAGAGGGGGTGTGTGAAAGAGCTTGAGGGTACTCCACAGGGAGGAATTCCCAAGTGCTCCTCCCTGAGTCCAAGGGTGTTTTTTTGTTTGTTTTTTAATTTTGGCGGTGCTTGCATTTACCAAGCCAAGGTCAGAGAAAAGCTGTAACCTTGGGAGTTTACTACAAGCCTGGAGTGGCAAGTATTAATTTTTAAAATCCTTGCGGGCCCCCACCTTCTGTATTCAAAGTGACAGAGTGGGGATTCAGCCTTGACAGTGTTGTTCCATTGAATTCAGTGGAACTATGCAGATGAAATTTACCCCTGCAAAATAGAATTGAGACAAAGAGAATGTCTACTGATTAGAAAAGGCGAGTCAAACAAGACTTAAGTTACACTCCTGGCTCTGACACTGACTTCACAAGTCAATAACAAACAAAATTATAAGACATGTTCAGTAACATAAAAATCTTGATCTGAGATTCCCAATGTGTGTGTGTGTGGGGGAGGGAGTACTAGATAGTTATGTTACAGATGGGAGAACTGAGGCACAGGAATGTAATGCCCAAACTAGTGCCCTCTAGTTCAATTTTTAAATTAGTGGGCACATTTTGAAAATCTTGAATTAAAATTATGAGGGTTCGGTGAAATTTACATTTGTCTCCAATAAATACCCTGCCTTTCAACTCTGCCTGCTTTTAACATATACATTTTACAAGTATTTAAATAAATGAATATTTATAGTGCTCATATGCTACAGTGAATGGACACATACATGTTAGTTTCCTTTTATATGTAACCATTTTTATTTCCTATCTTTCTTCATTAATTTTAACCAGCTTTGATGTCTAGCCAGAAATCACTATATATCAGATTATATATGATTTATCATGATAGGAATCAAGGAAAGTACAATATTGTTCATTAAGCACCAATACTTAATTAATGATTAAGCTACTCAGTTGAAACTAAGACCAATAATTCTGAATTTTCAAAACACATAAGGAGAAGTGACAGCAGGAGCTAATCAGACTGCACAAAAAAGCCATACTAATGAGTTTCAGAAGTGCTGTTCTTCACTCTGTAGTGGATTAGTAAAGATGCTCCTGTCACTTTAAATGAGAAGAGTTCATCTGATGGCAAATAATACCCTTTTTTGTCCAAAAGTAATGTTAAACACTGCAAAGGGATCCATATTTTGGCTGAAAATCTCTCAGTATGCTTTTTGGGATCTATCTAAAGCTTAAAATTATATAGCAAATTCAATACTTTATTCAGGGTAGCCTAAAGGGATTATCTGGACATCTTTTTGTATAATGTGGTTCTTTCTCCACAGTTTAGTATAGAGGTACAGTGTATGCATAGGATTCTGATGTAAAATCTCTACAGAAGGTCAAAGGCACTTTGCTTTATACTGTGAAATTTGTTAGGATTTCGTGGATTCAAAAACTGCTTTTCATCTGCATCACACTTAGAAGCCTGTGCTGAAGATGGTTTGAAATCTTTCAAAGTCAGTTCACAGGAAATGCACCCTCACTTGTAGCACTTTCAATTCCAGACAAAGTTGTAGGCTTGAAAAAATGTTGTCCTATAGATCAGTGTAAAAGCCAATTTTATATGCTCACTTGAGTCACCCATAAAGACAAGACATGGTTGATAGTTATGATCTTATTACCCTCCACCCATCAATTCTGCAAATTATTACTAAAACCAGTATCATTAAGGCAGATTTACTCATGAGATAACAGCTTGAGTTCCTGCACTTAGAAGCTTTTAGAAAGTCACTTGGTTTTATATGAAATTCCTATTTTTCTTCAACTCCACATTATTATTCTAAAACATATTTTAATTATATGGCAAAGCCTTATCTATGTCAAGACAAAGAGTTTTGGAGATTGTCAAATGTCTAGTCTTTGTTTGACTTACTACATTTTCACTAGTTTCATATTACAAAAAACGTTTGGTGTTTGGTACTTCAGAAGGGCTAAGGCATATGGCAACCATGACTTCTGGAAATGATGTGGAAAATTCCAGATGAAGCATATGTATTACAAATGGTACTGAACATCTTTCCTTTCAACTTTTATGGAATAATTTTTGCTCTTTGAATGGGGGTGGTGGGAAATATTCAGCTCTGCATCAGTATTGCAGCACAGAGATACAGCAAGCTACTGGATAGAGTTTCTGAAGAAATGCAAGCAAGCCTGTGTATGTTGATTTTGTTAGGCTAAAAGATGACTGCTGGTAGTCATGACTAATGGCCAAGCTTCTAATGACTCTTGGGATGGGTGGGTGTAGTTTGCCAGGGGTGGGGCACATGAAATTTTTTTTTGCCTCTCCCCCACCTTTATCTATTCTATAGGGGATATTTCCAAGTAGGTAGGATTGCAACTCTTCACCTGGAGATTAGAGACTAATCATGTGTATCCCTAATTTTATTTTAAAATTAGCTCTTTGAGAATTTTGGTAGACAATAAGTGTTAGTTCTGTTGCTTAGGAATATTCCTACTTCTTACATAATGCACTATTAAGAGCACAGGGGAAGTGTTTCAAATAAATAGCAACTTCAATGATTTGTAGGCTCTTCAGCTCTACGAGAAGGGCCTTGAAAACAGATTGACGTTTTAAAGATCTAGTGACTAAAGCTATGTGAAATATTCATGGAAAAAGTGAAAACCCTTGAATATGCCACTGCCACCACCTGCGCTGAACTGTCTGGGCAAGTAACAATGGGATCAATGTGTGTGTGTGTGTGTGTGTGTGTGTGAGATTTTTCTGTTATCTGAGTGACTGGGAATTTTGTTGAATTTTTGTGGTGGTGTTTTCAATTCTTAGCTGAGTTGGTTGATGCTAGACATATGGCACTGGTTATGAGTTTCTAATTGGTCGGGCCTGTCCTGTCTCTTCAGGAAGGTCAACAGAAATAATTTTGACATTATCAGGGCTATAGCTAAAGTATCTCTCCAATTTCTGTGTTCACTGATAACATAACGCTTTGTTATGGATGGACAAGGTAGTATTAGTTTCTGATTTTTTTTTCCCTCGGGTAAAGAATTCACATAGTTTGGATGCTTTGTTTGAAATCTGTATTTCCTGAATTTCTAACATTTGAAGTTGAAGTTTCTAACATGTTTTGTTATATTGGTTTTGTTTTGTTTTTAACTCCAATGTTCTTGAAAGGCAATGACTTTACCTACTGATTTTTAGTTTTGGGTAGAGATTAAGATGCCTGACAACATCTGGGTCTTGTTGGATTCATCTCTATTCATGGATGTCAGATACCACTACTTTTCCCATCTACTCTTGGCTCAGGGACTGTTTGAACACCTACCAATGGTGATACAGTCCTTTATCACTCCGTGCTAGACTACTATAATGCATGCTCCCTGTGTTTGACCATAACAGCCACTTGGAAAGAAAAAAACTCATGACGATATCCAGCTGTTAATTATGACAGAGCACTGAGAACACATCATGCCATTGGATCAAGCCATTTGCAAATCCAATTTAAGGACCTGATCCCTGTCTACAAAGCTTTTAATAAACTGTGACTCAGTTACCTTAGTGACTTCTTGTCACTTTACACTCACCAAAGGCAACCAAGTTACACTGGATTGGATTGCAATCTAGACCCTGGATTGTCTTGACAAAATAGCTAAGCACAGATCCAGGAAAATATATAAATCTATCCATAATTCTAAGCATGTGATAGTCCCATAGACTTCAGTAGTTTTACTCACATGCTTATAATTAAACCTGTGTTTAAGTGCTTTCTTGGATTGAAGCCAAAATACCTTTATAGGAAATATTTACCATTCATTATATCAGAGGGATGAAGCTTTCTCAGAAATGCTTTTGGAGATAATCAAATGCCATTAGATTGGGAGCTACAGTAATAACTAAGGATTTCAATTTATCTTAGATTAGTTAGAATATTCATTGCACATCAAGTGATTAAAAAGGAGCCAGGTTTGTTAATTTTGTAGATTATCTGTTTTTATAATACTTAGTGTTAGGGAGAATGAAAATAATACTTTATATTTAAATTGTTTGAATATCGGACCTGAAGCCACTGTTTATGATAAATTGGGAAATAATGAGAAAAGTCTAATAATTTCCCAAATGTCAACTATGGAGGGAATTTTGTTTCTGAACAAATTAAACTTTTTTAAAAATATCAAAAATCCATAATATTTATTGGGCATGTTTATTAGCAAGTGATACTATACAAAATGTTGGGGGCTGGCTCAGAAGAAAATGTATATTGCTATGCAAAACTGAATATAAAACTTTGAAAAACAGTGTAGCGTAGTCACAAGTTGTTTATGTTAATGGTAGGCCAGAAGAGAGCTCTAGAAATTATAGCGAGCCAGAAACTCCTCATTCCTCTTTAGTTTTATAAGAGAAATGAAGAATATAAAAATAATATGCAAACTGCAAAAATACCGAATAAAGCACAGACTGCTAAACAAGCTTTTTGGATTTGTTTTGTTTGTTAATATCCCTGAACATATTGGAAGAATAAAAAAGTATGTTGTCAATAATAGGACATCAGAGTATGAAATTATTGATTACTGAAAAGAAATATTGGAAGATTTAGTTTATTTTAATCAGTGTTTGATAAGTAGACTATTGACAGGACAGTTATGGGTGTTACCATGACAGGTCAAGCTGGATAACATTTCTGAAACAAGCATTTGAGTAAAATAAACATAAATAAAGAACCAGGAGTAAGGGGTTATATGTGTGAATGAGGCGAGACTAAGGATCAAACAGCTTAACTAGCTGAATTGCTGAAATCAGTGATTAGTTTTAAGGTACTTTTTGATGCAGGTGTAGTACAAGGTAATGGGAAAACAGCTAATATAATTCCAATATGTATTTAAAAGTTCTTAAAAGAGAATGAAAGTTATAGACTGCTAAACCTCACATCTTTGGGACCAATTCTATCAATCTTACTCCCCGTGGGTAATAAAATTATTTCATGAAAAGTGCCAGTAACATCATGAGCAGGAGCTGAGGCAGCAGTAAAATGAAGAGCTGGTCAAACTAGTTCTTGTTGTTGGCTTTGCTTTCTAAACCTCAGCTGGTGCTACAGAGTCAGCCATATGTCTAACCTCATTTTTTAGGCTGATTCAGATATTTCAGGTACTTAGACCACTACTGTTAAGTGCTCCTGCCATGACTTTTTTCATTTCAACATTTCAGAGTCTCATATCAGTGTCAGTTGGGTTATATATTACAATCTAAAACATGGTAGCTGGGGCTTGAGTGAGGTCTCGCATAGTCCTTCTGTGATGGCAGCAAGAGGGTTGTGAGTGTCTGGGTACTGGTGCTGGCACCAACTGAATCTATGTTTTCCTTCTCCATTGTCAGGACTGAGGTCATGGGTCACTAATTAGTATCTCTGGCAGCGACCAAGAACTGTTAATACTAGCTCCTTCCTAGATGGTGGTGACATTTTTCAAATACTGTAGTTCCTATATACTTATTTCCCACTGGAATTGTTTTGGTGAACTGCACACAAGCTATGACAGGTGGAAATTAAACTCCACTATTTTTTTTAAGCCAGACTCCCTTGCGGCTGCTGATATGGTTGTAAAAGAGGTTTTGGCTGCCTGCAATCCAGCAGACACCTTAAATGTACCACAAAATTTACGTGAGAAGGATATTAATTGTTAGGATGTGATTAGGGCAGTGTAAGTGCATAGATAGGTTGTGTATATCTTGTTCCCAGAGGCATGGGAGTTACAAACGTGCAACTAGCATGGAAAAAAAGCAGTAAGGTGAATAAGTATTTTAGAACTGTCTTAAAGGTTTTACTGTCATCCAGTAAGAATATGAACGAGTGGGGTACCGCAGGGGTCTGTTTTAGGACCGGCTCTGTTCAATATCTTCATCAACGACTTAGATATTGGCATAGAAAGTATGCTTATTAAGTTTGCGGATGATACCAAACTGGGAGGGATTGCAACTACTTTGGAGGACAGGGTCATAATTCAAAATGATCTGGACAAATTGGAGAAATGGTCTGAGTTAAACAGGATGAAGTTTAACAAAGACAAATGCAAAGTGCTCCACTTAGGAAGGAAAAATCAATTTCACACATACAGAATGGGAAAGGACTGTCTAGGAAGGAATACGGCAGAAAGGGATCTGGGGGTTATAGTGGACCACAGGCTAAATATGAGTCAACAGTGTGATGCTGTTGCAAAAAAAGCAAACATGATTCTGGGATGTATTAACAGGTGTGTTGTGAGCAAGACACGAGAAGTCATTCTTCCGCTCTACTCTGCTCTGGTTAGGCCTCAGCTGGAGTATTGTGTCCAGTTCTGGGCGCCGCATTTTAAAAAAGATGTGGAGAAATTGGAAAGGGTCCAAAGAAGAGCAACAAGAATGATTAAAGGTCTTGAGAACATGACCTATGAAGGAAGGCTGAAAGAATTGGGTTTGTTTAGTTTGGAAAAGAGAAGACTGAGAGGGGACATGATAGCAGTTTTCAGGTATCTAAAAGGGTGTCATAAGGAGGAGGGAGAGAACTTGTTCACCTTAGCCTCTAAGGATAGAACCAGAAACAATGGGTTTAAACTGCAGCAAGGGAGGTCTAGGTTGGACATTAGGAAAAGTTCCTAACTGTCAGGGTGGTTAAACACTGGAACAAATTGCCTAGGGAGGTTGTGGAATCTCCGTCTCTGGAGATATTTAAGAGTAGGTTAGATAAATGTCTATCAGGGATGGTCTAGACAGTATTTGGTCCTGCCATGCGGGCAGGGGACTGGACTCGATGACCTCTCGAGGTCCCTTCCAGTCCTATAATCTATGAATCTATGAATCTATGTTGACCTAGAACTAAAGATACTTGGCTATACTGCCATACACTAAATACACTGACACCATTGCCAACCAGTGACATATAACTCCAGTGGGTGTTTTCTCTCTTCTCCTTTAGTTTGTGGCTATCTGTGCTCAGAAACAGACCATAACAGACCCTTAACAGATTATATATTTAATTTGGCTGCATGCTGCTTTTTTGCTTGGAACTGAGAGACCTGTGATATTAGTTCTCCTTTTAGTGCATATAAGCAATAATCAAAGTAACTCATTGTATTTTCCCCATCATTCCAAACAACGGTTTATATTAAGCTACTAGCTTTTTTGGGAGGGGAGGATTCCACTAGTATGAAGTTACTGGGATATGATAACTTAACACCAGATTCAGATGCTGTTTCTCTACATGTATAGAGAGATTCATGCCAAAAACAACAATGTGAATAAGAGAAAACACTTCCCTCTTCATACATTTATATTGATTTCTGGTGACAGTTGTAGAGCCAAAAAGAGTTGGAGGCCATTCAATGGGCTTGATATACAAATAAGAATTAATGTCAAGTCAGGTTATGGCCTGCTAGGAAGAACAGTGTGAACATCAACATTCAGGATAGTGGGATAACATGCTTTTGCTTGCAAAGGTCAGAGTAATTAAATATGAAGTTAGTCCACCTAAAATTGCCTATAGTACTATGTGACCATCTTCATGATTGCATACATGTGTAGAAGAAACCATGAAATCAGCTTTTGCCCATTGCTACCACATACTTACCAAAGATATTTCCTAGATCAAACTACATAATCATGATGGGGTCTACTAGCCTTAACATCTATGAATCTCTTAAAGGTACAGGGAAATTTTGCTGTCTATCGCATAGTCTGATAAGTGTTTGAAAATCCCCACTTGGTGATCCTTGTATAATAAACAATATACTATCCATATTTACCTTTATGTAACTCAAAGCAGATCATATAGCAACTGCAGATACCTCAAAAATCTTAATGTTTACTAGTTAATACTAAGTTGGCTGACCATCAAAATGAGAGGGATTTTCAAAATAAAATGTTAAGAAATTGCACCAAACATAAGAATGGCCAGACTCCACCAGATCAATGGTCCATCTAGCCCAGTATCTCTCTTTCAATAGTGGCCAATGCCAGATACTTCAGAGGGAATGAAAAGAACAGGGAAATCATCAAGTGATCCATCCCCCATCATCCAGTCCCAGCATCTGGAAGTCAGAGGCTGAGGGCATGTCTACACAGGAGCTAGACCCATGTGTCAGGCCTGTACCAGCTCACAGGGCTTATGGGGCTCAGGCTGTGGGGATGTTTCTTTGCTGTGTAGATATCTAAGCTTGGGCTAGATCCAGGCTCTAGGACGTTGTGAGGAGGGAGGGTCCCAGAATTCGGTCTCCAGCTAAGCCCAGAAGTCTACCCAGCAGTGAAACAGCCCTGCAACCCAAGCCCTGCGAGTTCAAATCTTCTGGCATGGGACAGATGTGGGTTTTTCATGTGCTGTGTAGACCTACCATTAGGGATACCCAGAACATGGGGTTGCAGCCCTGAACATCATGGCTAATAGCCATCGATTGACCTAGTCTCTATGAACTTATTTATCAACAGTGAATTTCATCTGCCATTTTGTTGCCCAGTCACCCAGTTTTGTGAGTTCCCTGTATAACTCTTTGAAGTCTGCTTTGAACTTAATTATCTTGAGTAATTTTGTAGCATCTGGTCCGACTACAGATCCCTGGGGGACACTGCTATTTACCTCTTTCCATTCTGAAAACTGACCTACCCTTTGTTTCCTGTCTTTTAACCAGTTACTGATCCATGAGAGGACCTTTCTATCCCATGACTGCTTACTTTGCTTAAGACCCTTGTGAAAGACTTTCTGAAATTCCAAATATACTATATCCACTGGATCACCCTTGTCCACTTGTTTGTTTACCCGCTCAAAGAATTCTAATTGATTGGTGAAGCATGATTTTCCTTTACAAAAGCCATATTGACTCTTCCCTAACAAATCATGTTATCTATGTATCTGATAATCTACTCTTTGCTATAGTTTCAAACAGTTTTCCTGGTACTGAATTTAGGTTTACTGGCCTATAATTTCCAAGATCACCTCTGGAGTCTTAAAAAAAAAAAAAAAAAGGTGTCACATTAGATATCGGCCAATCATCTGGTACAGAAGCTAATTTAAGTGATAGGTTATATATCAGACTTAATAGTATATTTCATATTTCATACTGCAATTTCATATTTAAGTTCTTTAGGAACTCTTGGGTGAAAACCATCTGGTCCTTATGACTTCTTACTGTTAAATTTATCAATTTGTTCCAAAAACTCCTCTACTGACATCTCAATCTGGGACATTTGTACAGATTTGTCACCTAAAAAGAATAGCTCAGGAATCTCTCCTACATCCTCCGCAGTGAAGACTGATGCAAAGAATTCATTTAGCTTCTCCGTAATGGCCAATGGCTGGTCTCCCTTACATCCTTCTTTAGCATCTTGATTGTTCAGTGGCCCCACCATTTTTTTTTGTTCTTAGTTGTTGAGTATTTTGCTAGTTGCTATTCAAATTATTTTTTGGCTTGCCTAATACTCGACTTACTAGAGTTTGTGCTCCCTTCTATTTTCCTCACTAGGTTTGACTTCCAATTTTTAAAGGACGCCTTTTTGCCTCTTACTGCTTCTTTTACTCTGTTGTTTAGCCATGGTGACATTTTTTGGGGGGGTCTTCTTACTATTCTTTTTAATTTGGGGTATATATTTAATCTAAGCCTCTATTATTGGGTTTTTTAAAACTCTCCATGCAGCTTGCAAGCATTTCACTCTTGTGACTATTCCTTTTAATTTCCATTTAACTAGCTTCCTCATTTTTGTGTTCCTCTTTCTGAAGTTAAATGCTTATGTGGTGGGCTTCTTTGGCATTTCTTCCCTCCCTCCCACCACAGATCTGCAAAAAGATGTTAAATTTAATTATATTATGGTCACCAATATAGAGCAGTTCCACTATAATCACCCCTTGGAACATATCTTGTGCTCCCTCTCCCTTTGTGGGTTCCAGGTCTAGCTGCTGCAAGAAGCAGTCATTAATGGTGTCTAGAAATAGAAAACAGGATAAATGAGAGCAGATTAGGGCAGACTCCGGTTAGGGAAAAATAATATGATTGCCATAAGGCATAAGGCTTGTCATACAGCAAACACTTTATTTAAGTACCATCTGCCAGCTGAAGTCAACTGAGTTATAAACATGCTTCTTGAAAGAAGCCCTAAATCTTTGGATATAAACATTTATTATTCAGCTTTAGACAAAAGAGTTTCTGCTAAAGTCTGCTTCCCAAGTACACTGATACTGTTGGCTTTCAAGCAATGACGAGCTCATTTAAATACACTACTTTGATGTATCAATATTAATAACCTGTTACGACAAAGCCATTTTACACTAATGATCACTGAAATTCTGTCCAGAGTGTATATGTTATCTATTAGTCTCTGCAACATACTCATGTATTTAAGATAATAACTATAGATCAAGAAAGAAAAATAAAAGTGTGTTTCCTGTTTTCAGGTAGCTGGAAATTGTTTTGCCCACCTAGATTCCAGTGCATGGATCAAGTTTCAAATAGAATGACAGAGGACATGTGAGTGGGGAGTAGTGGCACCTCAAACAGTTACTTTCCTATAACCAGGGATTATATAAATCAATGAGTATTAAAGCTAAGAGAACCATATTAACCTTTGATAGCACTTATGGGAAGTGAAGGTTTTTGAGATGAAACCAAGTTTTTACAGTGCACTGATTCTTGGGCCTTTTGCAGTCCTTGACTCTTTAAGGAGGATCATGTTGGGAGATATAATCCCCAAGAAGGATAGTTGGGAGCTGTAGTCCCAGAGGGGCCACATGCTCAAGAGGCTCATTTAACTGTACCAGAATAATATAAGAAGTCTGGGTTGGCTAAAGAGTCTGTGGTGGAGGTGGGATCTAGGGGAGATTCTTAAGCCACGAAGGGGTCTTGGGGAAACAGCCAAGAGAACCCTGTTAGCAGATTCTTCAGCCATAGACTCTTGGCCAAGGACTGAGAGATCACATAGGAAGTGTCCTAGAGAAGAGCTTTTTGAGTGATTTTAATAGTTTAGGGCTTCTGGGCCAGAACCCAGAGTAGAGGAATTGAAAAGATTCCCCTGCCCAGGAGGAGGTAATCTGATACTTCCACAAGAAGAGAAAAGAGAACTATGTCAAAGAGCTACGTGAAAGGCCAAAAGGACTATTTAGGCCATAGAGAGCAGTGAGACTGTGTTTTGTTTTGTTTTGTTTTTTATCTGGATTTGTTTTGCTAAACTCTAGAAAGGAAAGGGCATTTATATATGTTTGACCACAGAGCTGAACTCAAAATATTCTGTTCACCGGAGAGGGAAATTAAGGGAGCAATCGTGTCTTCTTGACAGGAAGAAGTTATCAAGTGGTTAGCAAAATTATCTCCCTCCTTTTCTTCTTGATTTCCAGTACTTCTCTCTGCTTCCTAAACCTGCATATCTTCTGCTATTGCTTATTAGAGTACATTCATCGTATACCTAAATAAAATTCCTACAAATGTATTCAGGCTCCCTTCTGTTTTTCTTTTTTTTTTTTTTTTTTTTACAAAAGCTAGTAATCCATTCTGGATATAGAAACAATCCCATGTGACTTAGTTGACCAAACATATAGTTCTAATATCAGACACTTGCCGTAGACGATTGTAAATAATCCATGAACTGAAATGTTCACAAAACATTAATTAAATTCGAATTATGAACAAATTTGTGAAAATGATTATCTGTTCATGGAGAACTCACAAAGAAAAATGTGTTGAATTCGAATACATTGGTTACTATCAATACCTAGTTCAATTAATCACTGGGCCAAAATTTCAAACTTGGACACATAAAGCTAGAGAATGAAGTTTGGGATTTCTCTACATGATTCCCACCTATTATGGACATACATATAAAGTTGATTCAACTTCTAGAGTGATAACTGGTTTCAGTGATATTACTCATTTTTGGGAATACTGCTGGAACCGGTAATACTCTGGAACAGAGAATAACTTTTTAAGTTGAACCACCGTAAGTGCCCTCTTTGTTCAGAGATTCTGAGCCTCTCCACTGATTTTTAAGTGGAAGTTGTGATTGTTGAGCACCTCTGAAAATCAGGTCCTATTATGGCAGGGAAGTAAACCCTATGTCTCCATTTTAGATTATATTCAGCTTCACTATACAGCAAAGACTTACAAGTTTTACTCCATTTTCACAAGAACAACCAACCAATCTTTGAACAGCTACAACAGAGACAAATTTAAGATTTGTATTTAAAATTTATTGTCTATTTCCTCTTTGGGGACTAAGAACAAATATTAATAACTTTTTCTCTGTTTTTGACATGGTATCTGCAATATTCCTTATCTTTACGCTACAGAAAGTTATTCTCTATATTGTGTAGCTGAATGTGGTTGTTAAGGGCAGGACTGAAGAAAAAAAAAACATTAAATCAAACTTTAGAGAGGTTGTTCACTGGTTTACCATGACAGATAATCCCCCTCATTATGTTACTTTATTTTGCTAAATTGCCCTACTAACTTAACATTTCTTTTGAACTTAGCAGAATCAATTTCAACAAGCCAAAACCAGTTCTGCTTGCCATCTGTCTTACATACCAATTGCATGCAACAAATTACAGGCGTATTATGCAAGGGTTTTTTTTACCATGATAGCAGTATACTATACCTGTACGCTCAGAGCTGGAAGGGAAACACCAACCTCATTTCATTTCATATACATCACTAACTAGAATTCAGGTGATTAACTTTTGTCCCCCACAAGCTATATGTGAACTGGTAATCTACAAATAAGAATCTTTCCCATTAACAATCTCCTGCTCCATCTATTTCCCTACTTCTCAGTAAAGTGACGTACTCTATGCAACAAGAGCCAGACTGTGGTGAACTTTCTCCCAGTGTATAAAAAGAGTGTATCCCTTTCACTGGAGCCATCCGGAATTATAGTTCCGTGCTTTATGAGAAAAAGTACTGCTCTTTTCCTAATTACAAGTGCTAGCTAATTCAGAGGAAGTGGGGTCAGCAGTGCTGCTGGTCATGAAGGGAATCCACTGAAAATGGTGGCACAGAGACAGTGGTCCCCAGCAGCTCCCAGAGACAGTTTTCTACTACTTAAACACCATCCAACTACTGGAAATCCTTATGATCATGTCTGTACATGTCATCTTCCAGATACCTATCCAATATCCCCACCAAGACTTGTACTGAATTCCCCCTTCCAGGTACCCTGATCATTATATGATATGATTTGCAGATGGAACTTTTGAGGGAATTGTGATTTTTAGGTAAATGAAAAACAGTAAACATAAAGCCTTCTCTCCTTATCATATTACAGCAATCTTTTGTACCAAGCAAACTGGTTATATGAGTAATTAGCTGCTGAAGGACTCTTTTTTTTTTTTTTGCAAGTAAATATTTGCTAGGTGTATATGTGTACCATCAGCATCATTAATTCAGCTGGCAAACAATGGCAATGCATTCCAAAGCGTCTCTTTATTCAGAATTGATTAGCCCATTCTTTGTCAATTCTGATTCATGTGCTATAAGATATGCTTAATGTTAAAGGTGAAAGGAGAGACTATATTATAAACAGAGTGTGACTTACACTTGTAACTTTAAAATAAAATCTTTGTTGCTTCCAGCTCCACCTATAATACTCAGTTAACTGAGGAAGGAAAACATGTCTATTGTTCTAGAAGATGTTTTCTTTCAAAAGTTACTAGGGTTAAGTTGTTGTTTTGAATGTTTTAGTAATCAAAGAGGACCCCTAAACTTCAGAAAAAGACCTAGAAAGTAGGTCAATAACTGTAACAGTAATGAGACATGCTTGCAAAAGGGAGATCTCCTACAAAAGATATAAATACTTTTGTTTATTGGATAATCAACTCCCCAAAGCTTCTTCAAGTTTGTTACACAGTTAGCTGCCTTGTACTGTGGCTGATTGAATATGCTGGCCCTCAGTAATTGATATAACAACCTATGAATTATTCAACACTGCTGTGATTTATTCACAGAATGGAAATGTTCTTTTACTATTGCTAAAAGATTCATTTAGTATTTTTAAGTAATAAAAGTAATGCATTTGTCTTTATAAAGCATGCTTGTAGTAGTTTTGGGGCAAGGTTCAGCCGTCAGCGGGGCTGTGGGGTATCCCACCGCCTTGCTCTGGTCCGGCGGCAGTCTGGGACCGCAGACCACAGTTAGGGGCTCAGGCCCGTGAGCAGGGGCTGACCCAAGAGGTCCGAACGCAGGCCTTTAAGCAAGGGTTGAGGCAAAGACTATAGCAGCCCAGGCCCTAAGTCAGGGCGGGGCAGTAATCAAATAGTCTATCAACGGCCCAGGCCCTTAAGCAGGGGCTGAGCCAGTTTGTAGCAGGTTCCAGCCTCTCTAGGCCAGGGAAAAAGGGGGGAGTCTGCCACCCAAGGAGTGGGTGGCAGGGGGGACGCAGGCCCTCCCACTCCACTGCGTCCCAGTCCGGGGCTCTAGCAGCGACGGAAACTCGCTGCTGTCAGTGGGGATCCTGGCCGCAACACACTGACATTGGCTATGGCAGTGCAGCAGCCAGACTGGGGTCGGCTGCCCCCGGGCTACTTCCACACTCCCCCTCATATGGTACCTGGGCCGTCTTAGTGTCGTCGGTGCTCTCCACCAGCATCGGCTCCTCTGGGTAGCTGGCACGGGGCAGGCTCGGCTCCTCCTCTGGGTAGCTGGCATGGGGCAGACTCGGCTCCTCCTCGGGGTAGCTGGCACAAGGCAGGCTTGGCCAGTCCTCCTCAGGGTAGCTGGCACGGGGCAGGCTTGGCCAGTCCTCCTCAGGGTACCGGGTGAGAGGTAGGCTCGACCGGCCCGGTGAGTCAGCAGGCCGGTCACGGCCTGCGGCTGTTTCCCAAGCGGAGCTCGGCCACGGACGTCTGCTATCTCCGCCAGCCTAGACTCCACTGAGCTCTGCGGGCAGGCTTTTATACTTCCGGGTCGGGGCCGTGACCTCGGAGGGGCAGGCCCCGGACCCAGTGGCTCCGCCCACATTGGTATTAGGGGTGGTTCGGCCGTCAGCGAGGCTGTGGGGTATCCCACCGCCTCGCTACAATGCTAAACTCTTGTGTGATGACTCTGGTTCTGGAACTACTGGAGGGTTTTTCATTTCCTCTCAAGCTGCCATGGCTCAAAGATAGTATGCACTGTGGGACATACACCTAAATGAGCATGGGGAGGGGAAGGTCAGGGCACAAAAAATAATTATTCATGCAATATTGTGGAGTAACTCCCTGACTGTAAATAACTCTTTGCCAATCTTTATTTCAGCTGTACATAATTTTCAATAGTAATTGGGTGGGATCACTACACTTTAAGGTAACTTTGAAACTAGAATGAGTCACATCCTTTGAAATGATGATTGTCTGAGAATTATGGGACACTTGTAAGTTAAAGAATTGGTTAAAAACAAACTTCTAGAGAGTTAAATGATGTTTGTTTCCTATCAAGTTCTTAGCAGTAAAGGGGAATGGTTTTATTCACCATTCACGAAGGACCTAGAAAGCAGATATCATCACTCTTACTTCAGATAGCTGTTGACGGTTTGCCTTCAGCATAAATGGTAGATCTCTGAGTTTATGGACAAAAGGATCCCCAGTTCAAATTCAAATGAGGGACAAAATGTCTCAAAATGTTTTCAAGAGACTCTGTATGTTGCAGTACCAGGACTGGGCATTTTCATAAACTCTAGTGTGCAGTCCTTTTGGAGGCTGATTGACATAACTGGATCCAGAATCTTTTCTAGCATTACTCATATTTTCATAAAAGATGGATATGTTTTCTTACCTACCCTGCAGGTGTATTTGGAAGACTAATTTATTATTGTTTGTAAATCACTTGGAAGATGAAAAGCCCTATACAGATGCTTGGTGGTGGTGGTGGTGTGGTGACGATGACTAGGATAATGTTTTGTTCTCCTTAGAGCACTGTTTCAGCATGAGACTTCTTGGAACTGCAGAGGACTTGCAGGGAAGAGTTAAACGAGTAATGAAGTGTCTTTTGGGAACGTGGGAAAACAATCAAAGCAGTTGATAGTATTGACTGTGAAGCAATAATTAATCTAGGTTTGTTTTTAATTAATATGGCTAATAATTAAAAGATAGACTGCCACTTCAGACCTTTATTAGCTATGCAGAGATATACCATTCCAGGCCACTGTTCTATCTATTAGGCAATAAAAGAGAACCCGCTACTCAAGAGCTGTAGCATTCCACTCATGGACTTAATTACCTTACTTCTTGCATCATAGACTCAAGTACCCTATGGCTCATCAGTCTGAACACCTAGAGTTGGGTGCCAAGATTTATAAATGACACTAGTGTGGAGAGAGCAGAGACCTCTATTTTCCCACCAAGTTACACACTGGACTTCATGTCTCTCTTCTGTGCTATTCAAAATTAGAACCAGTTCAGAAAACCTCTCATCTGGTTCAATATAAGAAACTGCTGTGAGCTGCTGAATCCAATGCATCATGGTCACAATATATTCACTTTATAAAAGGAAGAGGATATACATTCTAGTTGTGTCTAATTTAGGCTTTTTTGATGGATGGAGATAAAATAGGAGAAATGTTTTCCAGGTTCATCAGTTTTGTCTTACAAACAATAACACAACAAGCAATAGGACTGGTTCTTGTTTCAGTGAGACTGCAGGAGGAGTAATGTCCTCACAGAAAGCACACATGCCAGAACAGAGCCCAGTGTAATTATTTATTGGCTTGTATCTTGTTTAGTGCAATGTTTGTAATAAGGTTTATGTTTGAATTTGATGGGGGGAGTAGTCATGGAAAAAAAACCCTGTTGGAAGCAGACACTCCTCGAATGAAAAATTTGCTTTCTACAGTTCATGAGAATGTGCCATTCATCACAATAAAAAGACATTTCCCATCGCTCGGGGAAGCCGAAACTTTTTGTTACAGCTGACCTGAATTTCACTACAGATACATTCGTGCAGAGAGGAGGGACACATTAAAGTCACATTGATCTGTCAATTGGACAAAAGATGCATAAGGTGCTTCAAATATTGACTTACAAATAACATGATGCTAAGCAATCTATCTCATAAAATATTTGTATACTGCCAACCTGAAAAACGTATGTGTGCTCATACTCTCCAAACTAGGCCTTGATTTTCTGCACTTAAATACTGCAGGGAACCAAACCTAGTACTGTCCAAAGTTTATGATGATGGTATCTTTTGAGATTTTGCTATCTTTTTTATTTTTTTTTTCTATGGGTCACAAACATATGTTAAAAAAGAACTTTTTTACTGTATTTGTTTTATATGAATGTACATAATCCTAATGGTCAATTTCACTTTTCCTCTCTTTTTAAAACCACACCTCTATTTAGCAAATGTAAATTAAAAGCCTCAATCTGCAGATCCTTACTCAAGATGCCAATATTGTTGTCTGTATATGAATTATAAGACTGAACAAAAAGGGCCATATTATAAATATTTTACTCACATTGATGAGCAGTTATTGATGTGAGTGAGGGGTCATGTTCTGGTCCAAGATTAGAATTTTTGTGACAAAATGGTGATAGGTAAGAAATTCAAACTTCTTCCTGGTGCTATATCATTGACTTTCACTTTGTGAAAAGAGTGGGGGGAGGGGGGAGAAGGGAAGGGAGGGGCAAAGCTGCAGCTCTTAAAGGTCATAAATACAGGACAGATTCCCAAGGACAAATTGGCCCTGATCTGGGTGCATAGGCTGTGTTTGGGAAGCTGCGAAGATCCCTTCTGCCCCTTATGAAGCCCACACATGGACAGGGAGTATTCCTGCCATGCACCCTAAGGGTACACATCGTTCCAGAGGAGATGGGAAGGAGGCTACACAGGCAATCAGCCGGGCACGCAAGCAGGGGTAGCGTAGCAAGCTGCATGCTCCCTTTCACAATTAGGAGCTCAGAGGAGGATTATATCTGCCTGAGGCACAATCCTTCCCTAAGCTGCCTAGGACAGCTCCACACTACCCACAATACAAGAACTTGTTTAAATGGTACAGTTCAGTTCTCAGCATTAGCAAAGAATTTCTCTGCCTCTGCTGATTTGTGTCACTTCCTTAAATTTATGTAAGAGCTTGTCTTCAGGATTAAGTAACACATTGTATTGTGGCTGCACGATCCTTTAATTCGCAAGATAAAATTGTATTTGTAATGGATTATTATAATTAAAAGTTGAATTTTTCTGCAAAATATATGGGAAGTATTCTTTTCCTGCTAAAATATGCAATTTTAGATTTAGTTCACATACAGAAAAGTATTTGCTTTTACATGTATTGTTAGTTACATTAAAAAAGACTTTAGTGTTAGAGTTCACACAAAAAATAGACACGAGCTTGCAGTATGTGTTGGTGGCAAAAACTTGGACCAGGAAGTTGATAATCCCTATGTAGCTGTATTATAGCAACTATGCACAGAATGCTGTGTGCTACAATAGGCACACCTTGTTACTGTAAATTGATATTTGTATTAATAGGACCCATGGCCCCAGTTGAGATCCAGGATCATTGTGGTAAGTGCCGTACATACACATAGTTAGAGACAGTCCTTGCCCGTAAGAACTTACTATTAAATTCCTGGCATATGCACACAGAAATTAGTTAAAAACATTAATACACTTGCTGGATGGCTGCAATGCAACACTGTGTTATTTCTTAGAAATCAGAACGATAACACATAGGAACCCACAAACAGACACTGAGAAGGCTACGCTCTAAGACAGCAAGGCACAACTCACCCCCCCTCCATTTTCAAAATGGCACTTTTCAGAATGAGTGCAATAGCACAATTTGCTACAGAGCCCCCTAGCCCGCAAGCAGAAGCAGAAAACCCCTCTGCTCTTAAAGCGATAGCTTGCAATTCCAACACTGTCCTCAATACCTTACCATCTACATAGACAAGACAGGACTGGAAGAAAGGAAGTAGTATTATCCCCCTTTTACGGGGGGCGGGGAGGAAGAAGGGGACTCAGAGATTGAATGACTTGCCCAAGGTGTCAGAAGAGTTCTGTGGCAGAGCCTGGGAATGAACCACATTTCCTGAGTCTCAGTCCAGTGCCTTAAGAGGAAGACAAAAAAAAAATATGTCAGTAATAGGAATAGTAACCTGTTCCACCTTGTATTTAGCTGTGACACTGAGTACATTTCCCAGGCCTGCAGAAGAGCTCTGTGTACGCTTGAAAGCTTGTCTCTCTCACCAGCAGAATAAAAGATAGCACCTCACCCACCTTGTTTCTCTAATAATAGGAAGGGAATTCAGAGAAAGACAAAACAATAATTAAGGGGCAGAGAAATTGACTTATGAGAAAATAACTTGCTATGAATAGCATGACTTAATTTGGAGACCTGAATCTTCACAGAAACAAGAGCACAAAGATCATATAATACCCCTGAAACTACAGCTGGTCATTTTACAGGGGACCAGGAAAAAATTGGTGGTGGAACAAAGGGAAGGCAAATTATCTTACACTGCTATACGTAGGTTGGTATTCAAATTTATTACAGCTCCTGTCTACTTATAGCATCTGGTAATGTGTTTATTTTTTTTAATTCAGTTATGAGCTTGAAAACATAATGAACCAGATTTTGATTTCCATGACACCCACCTAAATGCAAAACATCTCCCCTGATTTCAGCACAAAGGTAATAGAGATCAGAATCTGACCCTGTAACATTTAGTTTGATTAGGATTTTTAAGTGCCATAATATAATATATTCATTACACTTCAAAAACTGTTTATAGAAGACTGATTTGCATTGTTCTATGGATGATAAATCTTAAATTTCATTTGAACATTATGACTCTTCAGTCCTTCCACAACATTAACACTAATTTATATTGTCTCCTTCTTTGTAAAGAGGAAATTGAGGCACTGCATGTAATAAAAGAAAGAAATATTCTAATGGACTCATAATCACTAATGAAGTTTATTGACAGAGTCATGAAATATGTTGTTTTTTTCAAAATCAGACAACACTAATAACTGCAGGAGTAAAAAGGGTCCAGTAACTCAGCATTAGAACCAGCACCAATCGGAACTCATTCCATTAAGATGATAGGAGGACATCAAAAATAAATCAGCTCAGGTACAGAAGCAAGGACAATGCAAATAACCTGGCAGTTTGCAAAATGTATCTCCCCGCACTGTGTCACTGAAAAATCCCATATTATAATAGTGCAATTATAGGGAAAATTCCGCTTTTTGAGTGCTGGCCCTCACTTACTATGGACAGCACTTGTGAAGGTATCTTCAATTTTGGAATGGATACTTTCCTTTCAAGAGCAGCTGCTCAGTAGCCAATGTATGCATAGCACAGCTTGGTAAGAAAATCTCCCTTTTCGAAAGTGGAATTGGTGGGAAAATGCAGCCTACCTGCTATATGGTATTTTTCTCCAGGAGAGGACTAAGGATTGGATCCAATATCAATTCAAGTCAATGGTACTTATTTCACTGACTTGAGTGTGTTCACTGGATTGTACCCTTTAATCACGTTCCATCAGCCAAAGAAGAAAATCTAAGGGGGCTATAAATTCCTGGTTGATTACTACTATGGAGCTGTCAGCAAGTGAAAGAGGCTCCATAGAGCCTAGCACTCCTACCTTACACCATAGCAGGAGCACTCTCCTACAGACCATTTATCCAGTGTAAAGTCTCCGCTGCCCCACCAGGATAGAACGACTAAGTGGCAGAATTCCCTTTTTGTCAGCAGCCAGCCACAAATTAATAATTCTCCGAGTAATTAGAGGGTTAGGGTTAAAATGGTGTGTTCCTTTACCAGGGGCTTAGCCTGGGTGTCAATCGAACAGTGTGCCCAAAAAACTGCAGCAGCCTACACTCCTTGGATGGGAAGACTCACCTGCTCCTCAGTGCAAGGAGTTCTGCAACTCTAGAGAAAGGGAATACATTTATACTTGCAGCCAAATCCTCATCTTTAGCAAAACTCCATTTTCCAACGGAACTATCGGAATGCATGCCATCTGAGGATCTGAACCTACAACTGCACTACTTCGTGGTTCAGAGAAGGTTTGGGAAGCTTTGCCCTTCCATGGATATCTGAGATGCATTGCCTAACATGAAGCCAGCATTCACTCTGTGCAAAGCCCCGATGGTCACAGATACTTTCTGTGATCTGTTGTCACTTACATTATGAGCTCTGTTTTTGTATTTAAAATATCTTCCAACCAAAGCTCTTGGATATCCACTTTACATCTATCGCTAAGAGAAAAAAACATTCCTGACTAAGTAACTGCTCACCACCCATGTTATGCTGGAGTGCGCAGTTGATTCTGGCTGAAGATAGAGACACTTTATTTTGTTAAATCTTTATTTCAATAGATAACTGTTCCTGTCCCTGAGGGACTCTCTCCTTCAGATGGGTGGGTCTGTTTTCTTTCTAATTAGAAAATGTGACATCTCTGTCTCATGTCTCAAATGTTATCAGGAATGGCAGTTAGTCCCATTTCAGACCCTTGATTAGGATAACCTTAGGATGATGAAATGGCAGAATTGAGAGGAAATGCTGTAGTTCTCCTCTCCTGCTGTACATTTATATTTTTCAGTGAATGAGGCTTTCTGAAGAATCTTTCTGTTTATAGATATACTTGAGAGACCTTTTCCTGCACATGTATGGCTTTATATAAATAATAACAACTGTAGGATTCTGTCACTGTTTTTTAGTATTTTTGCCTATACTATCTGTCTTGGATTGAATGCACACTGCTTGCTGTTAGCATTGTTATATTTTATTTAAAAAAAAAAATCTGTCAGTGAGTAGACTTCAATAGCTAGTTTCCATGAAGGCTCGACTTTACAGTGGGCTTTTCCAAAGCTGATCTGAAAGAAAAACCCATCACTTACATTTACACCTGTGAGCTTGCATCCAAACTTTTGACACCTGTGCTGGTCTTTTATGGTATCCTAAAATGGAGAGAGTTTAGGAGGTGATATAGATAATTAAACTGACAAATTTTTATACATTTTTGTGAATTGTTTGTAAGCTCTTTAGTGTTTAATATGCTGTGTACATCGGCAAAATGCATCTACAATGCTGACCCACTTGCAAAATAATGTCCCAGCTAAAGCTGTGTGGAATATTCAATGCAGAATTAAGTATCAGGAGGTAGCCATGTTAGCCTGTATCCACAAAAACAACAAGGAGTCTGGGGCACCTTAACCTTTTGGTGGCTCATTACAAAAGCGGCTTTGTCTCTCTTGGAATTGACACCTCCTCATCTACTATTGGGAGTGGACTACATCCACCCTGATCAAATTGGCCCTACCAACATTGGTTCTCCACTTGTGAGGTACTCCCTTCTCTTCATGTGTCATTATATAATGCCTACACCTGTAACTTTCACTCCATGCATCTGAAGAAGTGAGGTTTTTACCCACGAAAGCTTATGCCCAAATAAATCTGATAGTCTTTAAGGTGCCCCGGACTCCTTGTTGTTTTAATGCATAATTAAAATACTCTATGGGTACATTTTTCAAAGGTACCTAAGTGCCAGTTTCAAAAGTGCCTATGTTTCATTCAAGTTAATGTGACTTGGGACCATACGTGCCTAAGTTATTTTTGAAACTGGGATTTAGATGTATATGCCTCTTAGGTGCTTTTTGAAAATGTATCACTCAGTTGTTGTGTGTTTTCTTTTATTTTTGAGTTTGCAGATCTTTTGCAAAACTAAATTTTCATATCAGCAAGATTGTATTATTCCCCCTGCCATGGTTTAGAGATCAGTAAAGGTTTCATTGTAACCTCTCTCAGTGCATTTTCAAATTCCAATCCACTGCATGATGAGAATAGAGGATGCTAATAGCACAACAAGGCACAGGCTAAAGTGTGTTTGCAGAAAGGGATAAAAGAATTGCAAATAACAAACAAAACTCTACAATACACAACCTGTTTGCAGAGAATTCACAAACAGAAAAGGTTTGTTTCTTGTAGTTCACCCAGCTCTTCTAAAAATGGCTTTGACTGAGAGATTAATGGGAACAATGTTGTTACGGGCTCTGGAGAGCTCCCATATATGTTTCTTGAATTAAATGGAGATCGAATAATTTTAAAAAACATGAACATATAGGTTATATGCTCCAAATAATCTATATTTTTGGTTTGTAAGTACTTTTTCCTTAATGCTTTAAATTACCTTAGACTAAAAAAGGTGGTTTTAAAAAAGTCAAAATCTAAACAAAACATTTTGAAATGATCAAAACTAAATGTTTCAGTTGATCCAAACTGATATTTTGTATGTTTGTTCACCAAAAAATTGAGATTTTTTTTACTTTTTGTCCTGACTTTGGGATGGGAAAAATCTTGAAAATAATGTTTCCCAGTCTACCCTATTCCTGTGACTCTTTGAGTTATATACAGCAATGATCCCTTTAATAACAGGAAGCTATAGCACAGGAAGATAGGTAAGTCTAATTCTGCTGCAGCTGTGCTTTCTGTGAAAATGTGCATGTGCTTGCCTAAACTATGCATACTCTTTGATCCTGCTATAGCTTGCTGCAGAGTGCTGCTGATGATCTCAGTTCTGCCTGTCTGCTTGACTTAAATGGCATTTTAGCAACTGCTCCTCATTTAATGACAAGCTGACAAAAATGCTGGCATTCAATTTATTGACATTCTCGTCTGCAGACTTAGGGCAATATGTGAAAAATAACAGTCCCTCTATTATAGTTGTCAAAGCATATATGTGTGAGCACTCACAAGTCGGCTTGCAAGAGGGAATTTTAACACAGGGAAAGGGCTTGATACTATAGGAGCTGCAGTTCCAGCAGAATGCCAACCTGCATGTGCAGATTCCAAAATTGGAAGGGCTTGATTCTGCTCTCATGTATACTGATATAAATCTGGAGTAACTCCAGTAAAAACAGTGGAGTTATCCCAGACGTAAAACCAGGGTAAATTAAAGCAGCATCAGCATGTAATTTGCTGTAGAAGTTGAGGGAAGCAATGGGAAGGTGGCTGACCAGTTCTTGTCTCTCCAAGGACCTCAGACAGGAGGGTCAGTGTGACACTTGCAGAGAGTGACAGTCAGGGCTGGCTCTAGGCACCAGCAAAACAAGTTGGTGCTTGGGGCGGCACATTTTTAGGGGTGGCATGGCTGGCCGCCCTAGCTCACCTCCGCTGCTGCTACCATGGCACGCGAAACAGCTGATTCGCGCGCCGCTACTCGCCCTCCCTCCCAGGCTCTCAAACCTGGGAGGGAGGGGGAGATCCCGAGTGGACGTTTCGCGCGCCGCTGCTCCCAGTCCCTCCCAGGCTTGGGCACCTGGGAGGGAGAGGGAGAAGCGGCGCCCGCGCCGCGGCCACTCGGAGTCTCTCCCTCCATCCTAGGCTCTCAAACCTGGGAGGGGGGGGAGACTCCGAGTGGCCGCGGCGCAGGCGCCGCTTCTCCCCCTCCCTCCGTCCTAGGCTTGAGAGCCTGGGGGGAGGAGGCAGGGCTGGGGATTTGGGGAAGGGGCGGAGTTGAGGTGGGGCAGGGGGTGGGATAATTAAAGAACGGGAGGGGGGCAAAATTGTTTTTGCTTTGGGTGGCAAAAATCCTAGAGCCGGCCCTGGTGACAGTGAATTTGCCTGTGAATCCTGTTTTGTGCCATTTAAAATTTTATATTTTGGGAATCCCATTAGAAACCTTGGAAATGTCAAGGTCCAAAACTTTTCACCTGTTCATATTCTTTCATGTGAAAAGAAATTCTCAAATTATACCAAAAAGTGAAGGTGGCGGGAAGTGGGGGCACAATTGCTCAGAACAGAATGCAAAAGCTTTTTTGAGTGCTGATCCCTATGGGTATTCACTGGGGTCACTACATACCAGGTGTGACAGACCCAGACCAGTGGGGTACAGGAGTCTGGTAGAGGGCAAATATACTGGTCACTGGATGAGTAGTTTTCTGTTCCCTGAATGACCAGACCTATTGGGATCCAGGAAGCCTGCCCACTGCTAAAGGATCCCCCCAGCCTAAGGGGGGGTCCACAGGACCTGGAGATCAAAAAATTACAGGGGACAACTAATAAAAGAACAGGGACAGGAGTGAGGTCAAAGGGTCAAACGAAGCGAACCAGACGGGGACACCGAGCAGAGACCCCCGGACAGCGCCCACTGCTCCTCGAAGGCGTCAAGGGAGCCAGTGGATGCCGCCCAGAGGAACTCTACCCGGATATGTGAAAGAACGGAGGACCTGAAATATGTCCCACAGTTACAGGAAACTCCATCGGCCAACCTCCTCACTCTGGTTTTATAAATGGCCAGTTTTGCTAGGGCCAGAAGGAGGTTGACCAGGAGGTCCCGCGACTTTGTGGGGCAATGGATAGGGAGTGCATAAATAAAAAGGTGAGGAGAAAAGTGCAACCAAAATCTTAACAAAATATCCGTGAGGAGCCAGAATAGGGGCTGCAGCCTGGCGCACTCCAGGTAAACATGCACCAGGGTCTCCCTCACGCCGCAAAAGGGGCAGGTGTCTGGGATAGGGGTAAACCATGCCAAATACACGCCCGTGCTCACGGCTCCATGAAGGAGCCACCAACTGATGTCCCCGGTGGGCTTTGGGATCAGAGTAGAATAAAGGCTGGCCCACCGGGGCTCCTCACCCTCCAAAGGTGGCAGAAGGTCCCGCCACTTCGTATCGGGGCGGGTCGCGAGGGTGAGGACATGAAGAACATGGAGCACGAGTGTGTATAGATGTTTCCTTGGCGCGGTCTGGAACAGAACCGGCTGCAGATGGTGCAGCTGGCTCATGGCGAATGGACGGGGAGGGAGCCGGTTGGGTCCACGGGGCAGGGGCCCGATAAAAAAGTCTGGAGGGCTCGGAGTGGAGGGTGGGCGGGGCGTGCCATCTTGCAGGACCCGGTCGAGATAGTCCCGAGCAGCGGGCGGTAAAGCGGCCCGCACCTCCTGAAGTATGCGCCGGGGAGTACGAGGTCTGGAGAGCCCCATGCGCTGAGCGAACGTCAGGGGATCCAGCCAGTCTCCCCGTCGTAGTCCAGGAGGTCTCCGACTTTGGTGACTTCTGCTAGGACCAACCTCCGGCGCACCATGGGGGACTCCGCCACCTGCACACGGAGCTGGGGGTTGTATAGCAGGGGCTCCGCGAGGAGATCTGCCCCCACGGTGGCTGCCACGGACCTGGTCACTGAAAACAGTTTCCAGGTCCGGAGGAGGTCCTGGTAGAAGACTGGCAGCTCGGAGAGGCCTCGCGGAAGACCTCTCGGATGGAGACAAAGGAGCTGCCGGTCATATCGGAGCCCTCGGAAGCGGCGCAGGAAGGCGTGCGCCAATACGCTCCATGCCGGACTACCTACTCCATAAAGGAGCCTCTGCAGGGCCTGGAGGCGGAAGACGTGGACCTGAGCGTGCAGACACTTCAGGCCCTGCCCTCCCTCCTCCAGGGGTAGATGGAGAACCCCTGCAGAGACCCAGTGCAGTCCTGGCCAAAAGAACTCCAGAATCAATGTCTGGAGGGTGGTCAGGAAGCCCGGGGCCGGGACCAGGGTGTTGAGCTGGTACCAGAGCATGGACAGGACTAGTTGATTGAGCACCAGTGTTCTCCCTCGAAGGGAGAGACACCGGAGTAGTCCTGTCCATTTCCGGAGCCGCTCCGACACTCTGCCCTCTAAACCTAGCCAGTTCTCCGGCGGAGACGGATGTGTGGCAGAAAGGTAAACGCCGAGATAGAGCAGCGGACCCGCGCTCCACCGGATGGCCTGAAACGCGGGTGGGAGGGAGCTCGCCTGCCACCCTCCCCTACCACCAGGCCAGAGCTCTTGACCCAGTTAACCCGGGCGGAGGAGGCCGCCGAATAGATGGTCTGGCAAGCCTCCACCCGCACCAAGTCGCCCGGGTCCTGGACCACGAGGAGCACGTCGTCGGCGTATGCCGACAGGACCAGCCGCAGCTCCGGCTCCCACTGCACCAACCCTGCCAGTCTCTTACGGAGGAGACAGAGGAAGGGCTTGATCGCCAGAGCATACAGCTGGCCCGAGAGGGGGCACCCTTGACGTACTCCTCGCCCGAAGCTGACCGGTTCGGTCAGGGCCCAGTTGAGCCTGACCAAACACTCTGCGGAGGCGTACAGCACCTGGAGAAAACCCACAAACTGGGGCCCGAAGCCAAACGCTCGCAGAGTGCCCAGGAGATACCCGTGGTCCACCCTATCGAACGCCTTCTCCTGATCCAGGAACAGGAGGGCGAACGACAGACCATCCCTACACCCGAGTTCCAAGAGGTCCTAGACCAGATACAAGTTGTCAAAGATGGTGCAGGTCTAGTCTGGGTGGATCACGTCCACCAACACGGACCCTAGCCACAGCGAGATGGCCTTTGCTACGATTTTATAGTCCGTGCTGAGGAGCGAGATGGGACGCCAATTCCGTAAATCGCGGAGGTCCCCCTTCTTCGGCAATAAGGTCAGCACGGCTCGCCTGCACGAAAGAGGGAGGACCCCGCCTTGCAAGGACTCGGCCCAGACGGTGACAAGGTCCGGGCCGAGGACGTCCCAAAACACACGGTAGAACTCCATGGTCAGCCCGTCCATGCCCGGAGATTTATTGGTGGGCATGCGGCGGAGGGCTTCCGAGAACTCGGCCAGAGTGAGAGGCAGCTCTAGCCGGTCTCGGTCGCCCGCGCTGTCCGTCGGGAGTTCATCCCAGAGTATTCTGCAAGCGTTAGGATCGGTCGGATCCGGGGAGAAAAGGCCTGCATAGAAGGCCCTGGCCCTCCTGCACATTTCCCCGCCGGATCCGTGAGGGGGGTGCTGTCCTCTGCTAGAAGGCAGGTGATGTGCTTTTTAGCCCCCCTCTTTTTCTCCAAGACATAGAAGAAGCGGGAACCGCGATCCATCTCCTGAAGGAGGCGGATGCGGGATCGAACAAAGGCACCTCGGGCCCGATGGTCCTCGAGGGTCCGCAGCTCTTCCCGCTTCTCCCGGCACGCTCCACAGAGGGATGGATCACCGGGGCTGGCGGCCAGACGCCTCTCCAGCTCTAAGAACTCCCGTTCCAACTGCCCTATCGCTGCATCCCTCCGTCGGCTGGTGCCCCGGGTGTAGTCATGGCAGAAGAGCCGGGTGTGCACCTTCCCCAGGTCCCACCACCGTCGCGCCGAGGGAAAGGCATGCCGCTGCCCTCGCCAGGCTAGCCAGAACTCCCAGAAGGACGCCACGAAGCCCACATCCTCCAACAAGCTATTATTAAAGTGCCAATAGGCCGGCCCCGGCCTCTCCGTGCAGAGAGAGGCTGTCACAGTGGCTAGATGGTGATCTGAAAAAGGGGCCGGCCAGACGCTGGAGGAGTGGGCCCGGGAAAGATGGAAGCATGACATATAGATGCGGTCCAACCGGGAGTGGTACGACCGATGGACCTCCACCCGGACAAAAGTGAATGTCGAAACGTCATCCGGGTGGTGGTCGCGCCAGACGTCCACCAGGGAGTGATGTTCGATGATCTCCCGGAGGACGTCCGCGGCGGCCTGGTGCTGCTCGGTCCCCGAGTGGTCCCGTTCCTCAAGGGTGGCGTTAAAGTCCCCGCCCAGGACCAGGCACTCGCGAGGATCCAAAGTGCCGAGGAAGGCGGACGCCTGCTGATAAAAACACAACCTCTCCGGGCCCAATGTTGGGGCATAAACGTTGACGAGATTAACTACAAGCCCCTCCATGCGGACCCGGAGGTGCAGCAGGCGGCCCGGCACAGCCTCGGTGACCCCCAGCACCTCGGGCCGTAGGTCGGGGGAGAACAGGGTCGCCACTCCAGCCGTACGAACTGTGAGGTGGCTAAAATAGACCCTGTCCCCCCACTCCAGCCGCCAGCTAGCTTCAGCGGCCGGATCCGTATGGGTCTCCTGCAGAAAAATCACAGACTACCCCCCCTCCTGAAGGAAGGAGAGCACCTGGCTCCTGCGGAGACCCATCCTACAGCCCCGGGTGTTTAATGTTGCGAAGATGATTGGTGCCATGAGGAGGGCTGGGGAGGGATCCTCGCTAGCAGAGATACCCATGGCCTCCGTCGGGCCGCTCAACAATCCGTGATCTACCCCATAAGCGATTAAGGAGTCACGGAAGAGGCGGACCCGTTGGTAGGCCGCGGCGGCCTGCCTCCCGGTCCTCTTACCCTCCCCCATGAGGGCCCTTGCGGCCCGGAGGATCTGATGGAAATCCCCCCATCGCTGGAGTGCAAGCTGTACCTTGTTGCGGGAGCCACGGACGTCCTCAAGGAAGTCCCGTAGCTCCTCTCTCAGCGTATGGGGGGGTGGGTTTATTGATCTATGGCTATCCCCCAGCGGGGCCCCTGTCACAGCCCCGTGGCCCACCGAGATGGGCAAGCAGGGGGCAGACCCTCGACGTGGCGTCCGAGGGGCTGGCGCCACGTGGCCCGCCTCAGACCCTGACTCAATGGGGGGCGGCGGAGGGAAAACAGCAGCCCCTGGTGGGTCGGTACAGGGAAAAACAAAGGCCGCTCCTTGGGGGTCATCCTCTGGGATATGGAAGGAGACGGTCCCAGGGGTGGCAATAGCATCATGGGAAGTGGAGGGGACAGGGACAGGGTCAGTGACAGGGGCAGGGTCGGAGTCAGGAATAGGGACAGGGGAAAGGGTAATATTGGGATCAGGGGTCCCAGCAGCCAGGCCACTGGGTTTGGGGGGGGTAACACTCCGCAAATGGGCTCAGGGATTTGCGGGGAGGGAGGTGGGCCCTTGGCGATGCCGGACTTGTGCTCCAAGGCAGATGGTAAGGCCACGGCATCCGTAGGTGGAGAATCAACGATGGGGCCCCCACCCAGGAAGGAGGTCGGCTGCCCCTCAGCCACGAGGGAGTCCCCTGGCGACTCGGGTCCCGGTTGCGTGGCACTGGCCGTCACCTCAAGAGGCTCGGCGGCCGCTAGCGGGGTGCCATCTGCAGCCGGGTTGGTGGAAGAGTCCAGGGGCTCCTCGGAGGCGGGAGCGGAAGCAGTGGGTAAGGGGATGGAAGATGGGGAAAGGGGGGCCGAGGCGAGGTCACTCAGATCGAGGCCCCCTGGCAGAGGGTCGTCCTCCCCCTGGATAACCGGGGTCAGACCCAGGGCCTCGATCTCCTCATAAATGGAAGGGAGATCACCTTCCACCACCCCAGGGCTCTCCCCGCCTGCACCCGAAGCGATGCTCACCTTGGTGCGTGCAGGGGCTTCAGATTGTAAGGGGGCGAGAGGGGCTCCCATAGGAAAGTACTCCGGAGGAGGGGTAGTGTTATCCTCCAATGCTGCCACGTCTTCCCTAGCTGGTAATGGTGGACAAAACCCACCCAGGGGCAAAGCGGAAGGCTCAGCATCGGTGCCCCCCTTCCTGGTCTTCCGGGAGGCTACCGCATCAGATGGAAGGAGCGGAGCTCGAGCCTTCCGCTTGCCCCGCTTCCCCTGCGCTAAGGACCAGCCCTCCATGGCATCATCCGGGGGCTGGCTAACAGGGGTCAGGTCAGGGAGCAAGCGCAAAGGCTTAGGGACTCAGGGAGGCAATGGTGGGGCAGCATGTAGGAGGGAGGATTCTCCCTGGGGCATGCCCTCTTCTATGCCGGCGATATCCCTACCTCACCCTCCTCCACAGGCCCCGCTAGATTGCAGGCGGCAGAGGCAGGGCCCACTCGCTCGTCTAGGCGCACTGGGGGAGATACCCCTTGGGCCCGAGCAGGAGTGTTGGTGGGCCGGAAAGGAGGAGGGGCGGCTTCGGGCGCCGGGCAGCTAGGGGCGCCGGCGATGACAGGGCCGGCGCCCTGCCGGGGCTCGGGGGTCCCGGATGTCCGTCCGTGCCAGGCCAAGGGGCAGTCCCTCCGGACGTGTCTCATTGCCCCGCAGAGGTAGCACCGGGCCTCCCCCGTTGAATAATGCACCTGGTAGTGGGCCCCCTGGTAGGGGACCAAGAAGGACCCCTCGAGCGCCTCACCGCCACGTGCCGCCGGCGGCAGTTTTAACTGTACCTGCTGGCGGAACGAGAGGACGTGACAGAGGGCGGGGTCTTTGCAGCCCAATGGGAGAGGGCTGACCACAGAGATCGGCCTCCCCAGGGTAGAGAGGGCGGGTAACAGGGCGGCATTTGGAAGGAAGGGAGGGACAGAAGTCAGGACCAGTCGGGCACCTAGGTCTTCTAGTGGCTCCAGGGGGGCGCACATGCCCCCCACCGCCAGGCCCTTCTCCACTGCCTCCTGGGCGGCAGCCTCCGATGCTAGGAAGAAGACGACCTTTCCGTACATCTTGGAGGCCGCCACAATGGCTGTGGGCCCCACCACCCTTGCCAACGCCCGCACGTAGGTCTCCATGTGGGGCGAGGTGGGTACCAGGAGGCAACGGACACCATGCTTCCTGGTCAAGGTGGGGAAGGGGCCCCGGCTGCTATAGATGGTAGCAGAGGCAGTGGATGGGGGAGATGACGTAGCGGCAGGCGGGGGGGCTGCCGCCACCTGGGCGTATGCCCTGGGAGCTGGGGGTGGGACACCCATAGAGCTGGGGAGGGAACAGCAGGGAGGGACGCCGCGACTTGTTGCGGGGCCGTGGCAGTGGGGGCACCCCCTGCCATGGAGGGCCTGGCTTTTTTAGCGGGGCCTTTACTCTTCTTCGTGCCCTGTCCCTTCCTGCCGGCTGGGGGGACTCCCCCAGAGTCAGAGGGGGCGAGGGACGTGGCAGCAGCGGAGGTCACCTCGTTACCCACCGCTGCCGGCGCTCCAGCAGGGATGGTAGTAGGTGGCTCGGCAGCGGCGGTTGAGGTAGAGGCTAGGGGGGATGATGGTGGGGTGGGTGGAGGAGAGACAGCAGGGTCTGCCCGAGGGGTCTTACTCTCCTCATCCCTTGCCATAATGAGGACGGGGGGAGAGCAAACACTGGAGGGGGGATAGGGAAGGGGGAAGCAGGTCGACCACTCCTCCCCGCTAGGCTGTAGGCAGGGGAGGAGGGCACCAAAAAAAGGGGAGGTAGGTGCGGGGGGCTATCAAGGGCTAGGGGTCAGTCACTGACTCAGGGAAGGTTTCCGGCTCCTCTTGTTGCAAACAAGGAAGGGAAGATATAACAGCATTGGGGGGTGCAGTGAGACAGAATCAAACTAAAACGGGGAGGGGCACAAGCGCATAGGAGGGGACATGGGCGCATGAGGGGAGGGGCTAATCAGGGCAAGGGGACCGCAGGGGGAAGGGAGCAACCAGGCGGGAAATGGGGCAGAGGAACCACCGGGCTAGCTTCAGAGGCTGGGGCGGGTCAAACAAAGGCTGCAGAGGGAAAGGGCAGGGCAGGCAAACAAACTGGAGCTAGCGAGGGGCTCGGGCAAGGGGGGGGGGGAAAAGGCAGTAAGGGGCAAATGGGTAGGCAGCAGGGGCAAAGCTGGGGGCTTGCTGCAGGGGGGAGGGGGTCAGTCCAAAAGGGGGGGGCACGTGCACCCACGTGCGCTTGTAACAAAAAGAAAGTCCTTGGAAGCTGGCTGCTGTATCAGGCCCAATGGTGGCAGCAGGGCGTGACAAGCAATGGGGAGCAGCTGAGTCCCAGAGGCAGGAGCCCAAGGCAGATAGTGAGTAGCCAGTGGGGGTGGTGGAGGGGGCAACGATGATTGCGGGGGGGACGGGACACAGATGGACCAGGGGGCAGGCTCCACGCCACACCTCCTGTGTCCCACAAATACAGTCTAGACCCCCACCACAAGAGCACAGTTCAAAAGTTACTCAGTCCATGAGAACCCCCTCCACAGTGGTCTGTTCCTACGTGCTTCCCAGCTGGCAAATGGTCTTCTTCTCCTCGGGGCTCCAGCAGCTCCCAGCAGTAAACACAGCAGCTTTAGGCAGCAGTCTGGTGGCCAGCAGGAAGGACCCTTCTCAGGTGGTGGTCGATGGTGGTGGTGTCCTCAGCAGCAGGAGCAATAGCTGGCTCTCTCCCTCCTCTCGGGAGTGGGCCCAGCAGCCCACCCCTCTCCAAGGGGCTGTAACTGGAGCAGCAGCAACCAAGGAGGGGCGGGGGGGGGTCTAGCAGCCAGCCAGCCAACAAGCAGGTAGCAGAGATGCGGCGGGGCCAGGGGGGTTAGCCCAGCCAGGAGAGTAGCTGGAGCAGCAGCAACAGACAGCAGTTGTAGGGAAAACCCAGGGCCTAGAAGCAGGAGGAGCAGCTCTCTACCTTCCTCCCTCCAGGCCAGTGAGGTACAGGAGTCTGTTCAAAGGCAAACACACTGGTCACTGGCTGAACAGTTGTCTGTTCCCTGAGTGACCAGAGCAGGGGCTGCACTAGAGTAATCAGGAACCTGCTAGAACCAGTTAAGGCAGGCAGGCTAATTAGGACACCTGGAGCCAATTAAGAAGAAGCTAGTAGAATCAATTAAGGCAGGCTAATCAGGGCACCTGGGTTTTAAAAGAAGCTCACTTCAGTTTGTGGTGTGAGTGTGAGGAGCAGGGAGCAAGAGGTGCAAGGAGCTGAGAGTGAGAGGGTATGCTGCTGGAGGACTGAGGATCACAAGCATTATCAGACACCAGGAGGAAGGTCCTGTGGTGAGAATAAGGAAGGTGTTTGGAGGAGGCCATGGGGAAGTAGCCCAGGTAGTTGTAACTGTCATGCAGCGGTTACAGGAGGCACTATAGACAGCTGCAGTCCACAGGACCATGGGCTGGAACCCGGAGTAGAGGGCGGGCCTGGGTTCCCCCCAAACCTCCCAATTGACCTGGACTGTGGGTTCTTCCAGAGGGGAAGGTCTCTGGGCTGTTCCCCAACCCACATGGTGAATCTCTGAGGCAAGAAAATCTGCCAATTAGCACAGGACCCACCAAGATAGAGAATGCTGTTTATATAGCTTTTCCCATCTCTGATACAGTGAAAAAGATAGAAAAAACAATTGTAATTATGTTGTGGATGGTTGGTCATACAGTAAACTTAGTATGTACTTGCAAATTATGTAAAAAATCCAGCTGAACCAGCTCCCGCATGTTTGTCTGGAGCAAGATCCTGTTGTATACTTTTGGCAGAAGTTGCCACCTCTCAATCACATAGCCCCACAAGCTCAAGTCATTGCTGTAATAATATTTGGGGCCCAATGCTGTGTTGGTGGAAGTCCACTTCACATGAGATACCCTAGAAGAAAATCTGGTCCATAGTGTGTCACCACAGTGGGGACCTCTAAGAATTAAATCCATAGACCAATATTTGACACATATAATAAAAAAAGTTGGTGGTATTGTCACTGATCATAAAACTTTACTTAGAAAGACCAAGATTCCAAGTTCCCTGTGAGGTGAGAGAGTATTTTCTGTAGTTTATCTGAGACACTGAGGCACAGAGTTTAAGATAAAAATATCAATTAATTTTGGGTGACCAACTTGAGACATCTAAGACCTGATTTTTTTTTCAATATTTAGTATTTTTATACCAGTGAATATATTCAAAGCACAGTGCCAAGTGACTTCCACTGCAGTCATAAGTGCTCAGTACTTCTGCAAATTAGATCTCAGGTCTTGCACTGAGCACACAGGAAATGAGAAACACCCAATAAGTGACCAACTGTGAACGTCTGGGTGTAAGTGACTTGCCTACCATCACACAGAAACTCTGTAGCAGAAGCAGGAATAGAATCAAGTTCTCCAGGGTAGCGGTCAAGTGCCTTGATCACAAGATCATCCTTTCTCTTCCCGCAATCACTTACTTCATTCACTATACATCTGTTTTTTGCAACAAATGAAACAAAGGTCTTATAGACAATAGTCTCATTTCCTACACAACCCTGATTCATCCCCAGAGCACTGTCCATATTGTCCTTTGAATGAAGCACCAGTCCTCTGGAAAAAATAGTATGTGATCATGACATTGAAGATTATATCCTAATGCAGACAACCTTAATTCTGGCATTTCCCAATTTCTGAGTGCTTGATTTTGTGACAATGTTCTCTTAATACAACGATACTCAGACTAAGGCTTAGGAGCCGCAAGTGGCTCTTTTATGTGTCTCCTGCAGCTCTTTGAAGTTCATATTAAAACATTGTGTGATTTAATTATTAACCAGGCTAAGTTATTAACCAATCAGAATGTTTTTACAATGTTATTAACCAACTGTAGAATACTTGGTCAGTCATTTTGCTGTGAGAATATATATATATATATAAACATAATACAATACAAATACAATACTATGCAGAACAGAATGTATTAGAGTTTGAATGTTCTTATTTGAATTTGGGCCATTAAAGTTCAGAAAACTTGCAGAAGAACCCACTTTTCAATATATGAAAATGAAACTTTTAGTTCACTTAACAGTTACAATCTGAACAAAACATACAGGGGCTTTCTAGATTCTCACAAAACACTCTAGCAACTGCCAAGCCTGGAATAACCACATAAATCATTTTAAACGATAGCCATAAAAATATTACAGTCAGTGCATAATAGCTCCTTTGTCAGTAATGCCAAGAAAATAGATACCCAAATAAATCAAAGTAACTTTCTACTGCACAGTCTCTCATTCTGGATCCTGAACCTTTCTTTCAAAAGAGAACTGAAAAGTGTTATGATCTATTTTGCTGAAGGTAAGTCACTCCACATTCTCACACAGCACATATATTCTTTTATCACTGACTGCATCCCCAGCAGTGCTGAAAGGTGTTCTAAAGACTGATTTTTTTAAAAGGACACAAGCTAACAAAAGGACATCTTTGCCAAAGGCGCTTTGGTTCCTTCTGCTAAAAATGTGGATGGTTCAATTATTGGCCACCTACAGGTGGCATCATAAGATAACATTCTAACATGGCGGACAAAGACTGATGTCAAGTATCAGGGGGTTGCCGTGTTAGTCTGTATCTACAAAAACAGCAAGGAGTCTGGTGGGACCTTAAAGACTAACAGATTTATTTGGGCATAAACTTTTGTGGGTAAAAACCTCACTTCTTCAGATGCATAGAGTGAAAGTTACAGATGCAGGCATTATATACTGACACATGGAGAGCAGGGAGTTATTTCGCAAGTGGATAACCAGTGTTGACAGGGCCAATTCAATCAGGGTGGATGTAGTCCACTCCCAATAATAGATGAGGAGGTGTCATTTGCAAATGACAATAACAGAACACCACTGGCCATCACATACAGCCCCCAGCTAAAACCTCTCCAGCGCATTATCCACGATCTACAACCTATCCTGGAAAATGATCCCTCAATCTCACAGACCTTGGGAGGCAGGCCAGTCCTCGCTTACAGGCAACCCCTCAACCTGAGGCAAATACTCACCAGCATCTACATACCACACCACAGAAACACCAACCCAGAACCAATCCCTGTAGCAAACCTCGTTGCCTACTCTGTCCCCATATCTCCTCTGGCGACACCATCAGAAGACCCAACCACATCAGCCACACCATCAAGGGCTCATTCACCTGCACATCCACTAATGTTATATATGCCATCATGTGTCAGCAATGCCCCTCTGCCATGTACATTGGCCAAACCGGACAGTCCTTCCACAAAAGAATAAATGGACACAAATCGGACATCAGGAATGGTAACATACATAAGCCAGTAAGTGAACACTTCAATCTCCCTGGTCATTCTATTACAGATTTAAAAGTCACTATCATTGAACAAAAAAACTTCAGAAACAGACTTCAAAGAGAAACAGCAGAACTAAAATTCATTTGCAAATTTAACACCATTAATCTGGGCTTGAAGAGGGACTGGGAGTGGCTGGTTCATTACAGAAGCAGCTTTTCCTTTCCTGGAATTGACACCTCCTCATCTATTATTGGGAGTGGACTACATCCACCCTGATTGAATTGGCCCTGTCAACACTGGTTCTCCACTTGCGAAATAACTCCCTGCTCTCCATGTGTCAGTATATAATGCCTGCATCTGTAACTTTCACTCTATGCATCTGAAGAAGTGAGGTTTTTACCCACGAAAGACTGATGTGTGATCAGAACTGCTATAAGAAACCACCAGGTCAGCAGGTGAAATGAAAATATAACTGGCTTAACCACACAGACTAACTACAATTTGAGATATTGCCTCTCAAATTTCTCCTGCTTCGAACCCTGAAATATATAGAGGATGAAAAGTCAAAGGACAAGGAGAAGTACAGTTTTCCTATTTCCTCTAACATTTTATAGATGTATGTAACTTTTATTGTTTTCATCCTGAACGATCATATGTGCACACATAGGAATTGTTTCATCATGTAGTGAAATGTAGTCTCTCATGTAAAGTGTACCAGGATGGATCAATGAACATACAGCATATAAAACAAAGGCCTGATTCATGAACCTCCATCTTACTATTACACTGCCCAACTAAGTGATTGCATATTAGGACTATGTTAGTGAAAATAGTATATTAGAACTCTGAATAATTTGTTATTTTTTTTCTACTGAATTTCACTTCTTTTCTGTTCAGAATTGTCCATGAACAGATCACTTTCTTTTCTTGTATGTATTGTTTAAAACTGTTAAGTAATTTCTGCAAATATTGCTTTGCCTTTTGTGTGTTCATGAGCAAGCCCTGGTCGGCATACAAATTTATACCTTTTTTTACTAAAGTTGTGTTTTAAACTGATTTAGTTGGATGAGTCCAAACTCTTGTCTGGATACTGTTATATCAGAAGAACAGAGTAGAATATGACAGGTTTCAGAGTAGCAGCCGTGTTAGTCTGTATCCGCAAAAAGAACAGGTGCCACAAGTACTCCTGTTCTTTTTTTAGAGTAGAATATGGTTCTCGAAAGTATCAAGAGGGTCTGTTCTGTAGGATGTTCACAACAGGAGCCATGGAAGGACATAACCAGTCCTTGAGTGAGAGGCTGAGGCATAGTCCCATGAAAGGTATACAGAAAAATAAGGTTTAGCTGACCAAGCCATGTCTCTTATACATATCCATGTCATAATTTATTTCTAGCTTGAGAGGGCATAGAATGTATAAGTAATGCCTGTCTGCTTTCTTCACATCCTGATTAGGGATATGTATTCACACTCGTTTGCAGCATATATACTCATCCATTTGAGGAGAAATTAGTGTTTTCATTGAATCTGGTCCAAATTTTTAATATGATCTATCTATTTATCTATCTCCTTTTGCTCTGCACTTCCTGAATGGAATTCTGTTTGTTTTGAAACTCACCTTCATCCTCTCCATATCCTGATTCTGAAGCTGCCACATACACTTGCATAAACAAACTTTTATTTATAGTTTGAAAGTGAGTGTTCATCTCCTTTCCTATTTTTATCCCAACAGCATTACCAAACCTGTTATTTGCAAAGAATTAAAGTAATTTAGGTCCTTAACATGCATAACCTACATTTATCCAGGTAACAATGAAAGTGAGTAATCTGGAAAAATAAAAGTGGTAATTTTGCTTTAGGAAAAAAAAATCAAAATTGTAGGTATTTCAATTGATGCATAATATCTAATTTATATTTCATGGGACAGCTGAATGGTTTTGACTTAAGGTTAACTTCACATTTGCAAAATAAAGACAACAGTAGCTAGGGTATAAGCAGTGCAGACTAAAATGCAGGCCATGAGCCCTTCATGTCTGAAATGGTTTGATGAGAACTCTCATTTCTAACATATATAAATGTAAGCTTTTAAAACTTAACTTATTTGTGCAAGTGGAAAGAAATAACAATCCCATGAAAAATAATTCATGGCAAATCTGGGAAAAATATATCTGCTCAGCTAGCAATTCCTTCTGACTCCTAGAAAGGGCAGCTGGCTACATCCAAACACAAATCTTACCAATACCCTGTCATTAAATACAATGTAATTCATTGTGTGTTTAAACCCATTAATTCTGCTCAATTCTACCACTTTATCTGGAAGTTCATTCCACCTATTCACCACTTCGTAAAATAGTATGTCCTTAAATTCTTCTTAGGTGGAGAAATTCTTCTTCCAAGATGGAATATGTCCTACTTCTTGCCTGTTCATCATTATCAAATAGATGAACAAGTTACATTTTGTAATAACCCTTATCTAGATTAAATACATCAGTCTTTTTTCTTCTCAATCTACCTTTATTGTTTGAATAATGTTGTGCTATCCTTTTACACAGAGCTGTTTTATTTCATTTGCAGCCTGATCCACAGCCCACTGAAGTCAATAGAACAGCTTCCATTGATATCAGTGGGCTTTAGATCAGGGTCTTAGTGCAGTGTCAAGTGTTGAAAAACCTCTTGAAAAAAGTTAGTTAAGTCAGAGAAAGTACAGAGAAGAGCATCTAAGAGCATAAATATCATTCATTTTTTTCCCATACAGGCTCTTATAGTACGCTCATTACTGTTGTATCAGAGCAGTCCCCTGAATGAAGGGATTTGTATGCAAGGATTCAAATATAATCTCAGTTAAATCAACTGTTGTATATAAGCCTCTCCATTTCACTTATCACATGAAATCCTTGCTCTACTGAAGTCGATGAGAGTTTTGCGAATAACTTCAATGGTTCAAAGATTTTCTACCATCATCTCAGTTGTTCTACATTACACTCTTTCCAGTTCATCTGTATCTGTGTGCAACAAGGGTGTGACCAAGGTGTGATAATGGACTGTTCCAAACGTGATAAATCAGTTCTTTTTAAAAGGTTAGTAACATATCCATATTCCATCATGTAAAACATCTGTCAAAATTCTTTTGAAAATCCTAATATATTACAATTATTGGCTCCCCTCTATCTAGACAATGGATCGTCACCTTTGGCATGCAGCCCGCCAGGGTAAGCAACCTGGCGGGCCTGCCCAGTTTGTTTACCTGCCATGTCCACAGGTTCGGCAGATCAAAGCTCCCACTGGCCGCGGTTCGCCGCTCCAGGCCAATGGGGGCGGCGGGAAGTGGCGGCCAGCACATCCCTCGGCCCGCACCAGGTGCTTACCCTAGTGGGCCGCGTGCCAAAGGTTGCTGATCCCTGATCTAGACTAAGTTATCAGAAATGTTTATCTTTCACAAAACCATGCTGACTATCTATGTATTTATACGTTAAACAAATTTATTCTTAAACTATCCATAAATATCCTCTCCATCTTTTTCTTACGAAATTAGATTTATTGTGTGTTATTGTCCACCTGTTTCCTAGAACTGTGAGAGATTAATGTGACTTTTTAAATTCATGTTTGCTCTTCACCCCTCACTTGGTATTTCTGCAATATTAAAGTATGTTTCTATCAATTCAGTAATTGTTAATTGATCTGATGTCTCCAACAAATGCAATCCACTACAGTTCACAATTTGACCTTCCATTGCCTTCTCCAAAATACTTGCTTACTAGTTGACAGATACCTTTTCATTTTTCCTCATTTAGAGATTCATCCAACTGTCATTGATTGAAAATCATGACTCTGGAATATTTTAAAAAATCTCTTATTCTTTATCTTAATATCCTTAACTTCTTTCTTCACATTATTTCTCATTCATCCTTTGAACATTCTTTTTACTATACTTCCCTATATTTCTTCTGATAAAATTAAAATTAATATTATAGTTCTTAGATCCCTGAGATGTCATAAATCGCGAGGGTATTTTTATTATGATTTTGGATGGATTGTTGAAATTTTGAGATATATTGCATCAACCAGCTTTGAATTCATGACAAACAATATACTAGAACTTTATTTACAGTACCGTTATCTACCAATTCATAACACAAAGTACCTTAAATAAACTGGTAAATGTTTTCAGTAACAGATTTTTCTTGCATACTGCTGAACACTTAAACCAAAGTATTATATGGATGTGATTAATTGCCAGTTCATTATGACTACTGTTGCTATAGCTTTTAAATATTGAAAAAGCTTTATTTAATAGTGAAGACAATGCAGTGCTTTGTGGTCATTTGGAAGTACTGCAGATTATTAAACATCTTTTGGAGTTTTTAGGTATGGAAATTATATGTCTCTCTCGAGAAAAATGAATAAAATGGAGAATTTCTGGGACAGTTTATGACAAATGTGAATGCGGCCTTGACATTAACCTGCAAGACAAAGAAACCAAAGCAGAGATTTATTATAGCAAATTAATGTTTTCCAAGGAACAAAAAGGATGACTTCACAATGAGGTTGTTAACTTAATGAAAACATCCCGCGTTAATATAGGTGAAATTAAAAAGAACCCCCAGGGCTGTGGCTTTTAATGATGTATGGGTTAAATTTCACTTCTATTATCATAATGCTCCCTTTTTGTGTCACATTAAAACCTTTAGTTAAAAAAGGTTGAAATCATTGTTATTTTAGGGAAGCAAAGGAATGTGATTTGACTGTATTCATTGTAAAGAAGATTTGTGACAGCATGGCAATGTGAATTTTATCTCTCCGTATGTCATTGATGATTGTACTTGAGAATACTTATATGCATAGCATACTCAAATTCTAGACCTTTCTGAATAGTAAGGAGAGATGGTCTAAACTGGTTCTTTACCAGCAGAAATTAGAGAGTGTCTGCCTGAAGATATAGTGTATGGCTCTGGATTGGGATTGGGCTAGAATTCTGGATTCATGAGAGAATCCAGGCTAGGTGTCGGGTTTGGATTCAATGACATTAACATTCCTGTGCTGAGGATGTTCTGGCACAAGATGTCAGAAATCAGTGTATTCATGAGATTTCTTCTGTTTCATGCCAAAATCACAAAAGAGGCACAGTTCTCCTGAGATTTGTATCTGCTCAGATTGGAAAATTCAACATGACTGAGAGCTAAAGCTGAGTTAGGCTTGGTTCTGGAGGATTCAAATCTGCCCTCCAACCCTGCCAAACTGGGGGTGGAGGTGGGAAAAGTATTAGAGGTTCCACTTTGGGTGCAGAATGTATAGAAACACTCCCCTTCCCTCACTTAGTCTCCTAAACACAATATCTCTGTGTAGATAGATATTTGTGGTACAGCCATTTAGCATTGATTTAAACTGCCAGTTCTTCTTTGCAAGTATCTTACTGCACTGAACACTTCTCTCTATATCTTGTTGATTCAGCACAGTTAGACAGCAAGAGCAGGACAAGTTGTTCAGGATTTGCTGGGGCATAATAAAGACATACTTTATAAACATTATTATTTATAATAATGATTATTTTGTTTGAGTCATACAAGCCACCCCATTCCCAGCACATTATAGTGGGATCAACCCTTTGTTTGATAGGAGGGACTGAAGGCAATATGAATACAGCATGAAATAAATCCACAAAATCATACAGAATAGAGGCTATATTTTCTGGAGGGTTTTATCCACACTCCATTACATTTCAGAAGATTCTTTTAAAAACCCTGCTGTCCAACGATACTATTATAGTGCAGGGTCTTTGATGCACTTTTCTAGAAAAGTAAGGAAATGTTCAGGTACTTTCAACCAGTATATTGATTCTCTGGATTACATGCTTAGCTACTGTGTGTGTAATAGGAAGATAATTCTGTTTCAAGGACTTAATGTAGCACAGAATTTGAAACAGGCAATGTCTATAGGGGAAGAGATACAAAACAAATAATTTCTGTACAGGGTAAAGTGCAAACGTGATAATACTATTATTATTTTAAATAGTGCATTAGTGTCTGTTTAATAAATGAAATTGGTTAAGATGCTTTTAAAGCTCTGTGAAACTTTTGTGATGAAACCCCAAATCAGGCAAAAGTTGCTTTGCTGGTTTTGAGATTAGCTGTTAAGAGAGAGGTTTGCCAAATTTGTGAAAATTTTGAAGAAATCTACCCCAATTTTTTGAGTGAAGGTGGATCAATATATGGGTTTGGATCAATGGATGTTGCAACCCAAATCCAAAAATAATTTGCCTGTTCGTTCTTTCTTTCTTCCTTATCTAAAACTAAGTGTAAAACCAAAGTTTTGCAAATTCTTGAAGTGAAACAAACAAGCAAAAAAGAATCAGTCTCACTAATGCTCGTTAAGTAAAACTGTTGGATATTCTGTGATGCCTTACAAAATATCACTAATGCCAAAAATCTCACATTACAAATAGAGAGTAAACTGACCGATATTGCAAATCCTCTGGAATTTCTCCTATGTTCTAAATCATATAACTGACTGTGTGCATCCCTTTCTGACTTAAGGGTGTCAATGGCTTTGCACATTTCTATAAATATTTCATTGCATCTTTGAAATATGCTGTTCTTTAGAGAACTCAGAGCAGTAAGAATTTATTTCACACAGGCTATTCTATATCTTAGTGCATTGCCTATTAATATTATCTGCTATATCACCAAAATCATTGCAGAGCGGTTCAGCTTTTGAAATGCAGGAGGATTTCCATCTGTCCGGTGGGCTTCTCTGTTTACACTCTTGGGTAACGCTGGGAGGCTAGCCTATTCTCTTTAACAAAAGCTAGGTATCGTTTGCTAAATATAGGTATAATTGTCAGGCTGAAGTGAAGTATAAATAAAGCTTCTCTTCAAAGATCTCTCATCACATGCCTCTCTCTGTATTATTCCCTTATGTTACTTACTGCTTTGTTGGTTTAATTGAAACATTTCTTATACCCAGATGGCTTATTAGGCTGGCATTAAGTACATTGGTGGCAGACTAGACTTAAAATTTCCATACCAAAGTGTTGCTTGAAATGACTCACTGTTGACTGAATGGTTTTTACCACTTATGCTTCAGCCTTTGCAAATTTTGAAACACAGTTCTTCAAACGTAGTCTCTAAGCCAAATTTGGGGTTTCATGTATATGACTAAGATCAGAATTCGGCACTCTAACTTTATGTAGGTCTTTACAATCCTTTGATGTTTTCTGAGCAAAATAGCCTTATGGTTCTTGACTTGATGTGTTCTCCTTACTCAGGCAAAACTTCCATTTTACCTGGACTTCTGAGACTGTGCCCTGGGTATTTGGATGTTATTGATCTTAACTATGTGGCACTTGGTTATACTTGATTTTCCTATGTATTTCCAGCAATAACATAACCTAGTAGCATGATATAGAAGCTAGTCATTCACTTACATATATTTTCCCATTAACCATTTCCTTGTTTAAAAGGTGTTGTAAGCTGTACTTGTAATGTAAGAATATATTATGATAGATGAGAAGATTTGTGATTTCAATAAGCATCACTATACTATCTACTGTAGGAGCTCATTCTGAATACACACAGTCTGCTTCTGGACTATTAGGAGTCAAGGGTTTTACCATATGTAATTGGAAAGGTAATTATCCCTAAATTTTCACTAAGGATGCACAAAATCTGAATAGCAAGAACAGTCAAATTAATAGAATGATTTCAATGCTGATACTCAGCTATTGAAACCTTACTCCAGCACTCTTTCTTGGCCTGAGATATGCTGTAAGAGGAGGGCGAGCGGAGATAGTAGTGTTCATCTCACCTTCTCAAGAACTGAAGATTTCTTGGTCAGATTAGAAAGGCAAGCAAGAATTTTATTCCACTGAGCACATGGAAGAAAATGTCCTACCTTTTTTGGCATCTAAGATGAGGGGGAGATCGGGCCAAATATAAATTCTTGTTTTATACCAAACAAGTGGGGCCCATTAATGCCTTCTGTTGGATTCTGTCTATATCCCCATTTGCACTAAAGGCCTCAGATTTGACCAATAATCTCTGGTATATGTCCTCTGCTCTAGAATGCACAGGTATAAATTCCACTTAGATTACTAGGAGATGAAATTTGTGGACTATGTAATTAGAAAGGTCATCCCTATTCATGCAATGATGTCTTGGATAATGATTTATAACACCTAAAGTTGAGCTAGGCATGACACAGGAAAATACATACCTTGATCTGAATATTCTTATCATTTAAATTTGGCAAATAGGAGTGATGAACATAGGAAAAGGATAAGGATCAAGGCAATTTAATTATGCAGTTACTTATCACAGGCACATATGGACATCACAAAGCATTTGCTAAAAAGAGATGATTAGATTTAGGCCTTAGAATGTAAGTAGCTCGTATTGTGGGCATTATGGAAAAGAGTCATTTAATGTTTTTGGGCAGCATGAAAAAAATGCCTGGGGCTGCTGATGGGAGAAATGCATAATGGGACATCAAAGCTGGAATTACTGACAGGGCGGAGGAGATGGGAAGCAATGTGAGGAAAGACAATGTTACATTAATGGGATGGGGCAGAATTATTATTTGTTTTGCAGTAAATGCCTAGAGGCCTCAGCCAGACCAGGGCCCCATTCTGCTAGTCATGTCCTTAATGACAGTCTTTGCTCCAATATGCCACCTACCTACCTCATCAGGTGGTAAAACTTGGTGAGGCCAGAGGTGAGATGGGAAGCCCCAGCAATGAGGAAGGGGCACACAGTGAGGGACACCAGGTGACTACACCACTCCAGAAGTCTCCTGCGCCCATTGGCCACCTGAGGGGGTGGAGGAGTGCTAACTGGCCACCATTTCCCAGCTCACAGGATTGAACCTGGAGTAGGGCCATGTGATACTTCTTTCATCTCTATCCCAGAAGCCTTACACTACCCACCCTGAACCAGGAATAGGAACCTGGCCTAGCAGATGTTGTGGGACTAGCCAATTGTCCGTTTGGGGTCAGGAAGGAAGTTTTTTCTCCCATGGGCCAATTGGCAGTGTACCAGGGAGTTCCTCACCTTTCTTGCAGCATCTTCAAGTCACAGTGGATTAAGTAGGAATGCTCTTAGCACCTAATTGAGTTACTCGGGTTGAAGTTGTTTATTTGTTGAAACCTGCAGTTTTCAGTATGGTTAAAAAGATAAAATGAACAGTTCCCAGAGGTAAAAGATCTGGAGTTTGGTGATGGGCCTTGGGATCATGGGATAGGGTGAGAGTTTGTGGCCCTCATGGGCCAAGGTCAGACCTTCTGGTTCTCACAGACTGAGTTCCCAACCCTTTTGCTCTCTCTGTCCCCCTTGTGAGGGGGTGGGGAGGTGCTAGAACTCAGAAAGAGCTGAGTTCTGGGGGTTGGCGGAGGAGAGCCTATCCTGAGTTATGGGTTATATGCTAAGGAGGCCTATAATCCCCACACTGGAACCAATTAATGTCTGGTACGGGAGAATGTGGATGGGCAGCGCCCCTTACCTGTGCTAAAGTTTAATGGAAGTTGCAGCCTGTTGCTTAATTCCATGCATGAGTCTGTCTCCATTTTGCTGCTGTGTCCACATCAAAGAGCTTACATTTCATATGATGTATTACTGTCAGTCCATTATAATTTTGTTTTTAATAAACCAGATGCTTGAGTAAATACTTGTTGTTGCTGATGTAATAGCAGTAGTAAGTAATTGCTATTTTTACATTTTTTCCAGGAGTGATTTGCAAAATATCTTTTTTTTTTTCCTTTGAGAGAAATAAACTATCCTCTCCCATTTCATCTTCCAAGTTGACTGCCCCTACCACTCTTTGCGTCATTGTCAGCTGTCAGCATAGTGTACCAGTAGTACGTGGATGCAAATCCTAAATTAGCAAACATCAGTGAGCTCATGAGCTAGAAGGTGCAATATGGCATAGCTTTGGAATCTCTGGCAAACCTCTTTCTGCAGCTTTTATTTACTTCAGCAGTTGTTACACATGAACATGTAAGAATGGAATTTGGCCCTAGTCACCCTTTCATATCATCCACATTTGGCAGACACTTGACATATGTCTTCTCAGTCTTGATATGTCATAGCATATACATCACCGATATACTTTCCAAAATATATTTCAAAGGACGACATAAAACAGATGCAACTTCAAATTTCAACATTTATCTCCAGTATGTTTTTGACCTCTCAAATAAACATTTTTCACCTCGACATAAAGCAGAGAAATATAGTAACAGATCAATAAAGAAGCCAACTGGTATTAAGAATTGTATCTTTCTTTACTTTTAAAGCAGGTTAGGCCTAATATTTCCACACCAAGAACTTGCAGTGGGATCATGATGCCAGACAGAATTATCTACAACTTTCCCTTGGATCTACAATTCTGCAATGTCTTCAAATAATAGTTTATTTCATTTGGAAAAGAGTGTCAGTGATACAGAGGCAAAGAAACGAATGATATAGAAAAAGAGAATGTAGTAAGATGTGTAATTAAGAAGGAAACAAAAGAGATACACAATAGCACACATTTACATCTACCTTTTGTCCATCACATCTTAAATCCATTGACTTTTAGATCAAGGGAAAAGACAAAATTATTCTTTGAGGCTTTTGTCCAGCAGAATGAGGGCCAGGGATACTTATATTTAACATACACATTTTGGTGTTGGATTTATTTATTTTTAGTTAATGTCAATTGATTAATTATGTATTGCTTTTCTCATTTTACATGTGTGTGAACACAACTATGTTGGGCCCATCTTTAAAAACTAACAATCACATTCAATAAAATAATGATAATAATAAATAATCTAGAAAAAAGCATAATTAAAATGTATTTAGACTTTGATTAGTGTGGTGTGAAGTAGGAATATGCAATCAGAAGATTGAAACAATTGAAACTGAATATTTCGTCAAGTAGCCTAGAGAATGCTCAAAAGCAACCAGAGATATCTAATCAATCAGAATGCTGAATTGGCATAACAATGTAAAGTCTTTTTTTCTCTAAGGTGCTACAATAGCAAAAGTCCTTTCCATTGCTAGTCTTGAGATGGAATTCCTTAGTATATGGGGGTTTCTTGTAATTAAAAAAGACAATATGCAATATGGGATAACTTTGGATTCTCTGGCGAACAACTTTCTGCAACCTCCAGGGGTGTCTAATAACCTAGAGTGGGATTTTGATAAGCGCTCCCCACTGGCCTAACTGTGCTGCCGCTGAAGAAACAAAAAAGCTCCCACTGTCTTCAGTGGAGTAGTTAGGCCATAAACGAGAGTTCTGAAAATCCTTACTGTAATGTGGCAACTTGATCTTGAGTGTCATTCTTCATGTGACATTGTGCTTGTGATGGAGATCAAACTGAGTGACTCAGACACATGAGAAATGCTTTAATCCATTCTTCTCTAGCTGTATGCACAAAAGCACGTAGAACAATCAGTAAATTATGACAGAGGATAATATATTTTTCCTTGCACTCAAAAATTTTATTTTAATATGCTGTTTTTCATCTATTTCATCCTCCCTCTCGCACCAATTTAGATCCTAATTCTGCAGGCATAATCTGCATGAAAAAGAACTTTGTACTCAGAGCTATATGAGCAACTAGTTCCAGTCTACTCCTTTCTGGTGTGGAATGTAATAAAGCAATCTGGAACAGGTAAGCCAAACTGGATTTATTTTTCAGCACACTTACTGACAGCCTGCCTGGGGGCGAGGAGGGAAAAAATTTGGAAGATGATGCGAGGTGTCACATTCCTCTCCTTTAGCATTGGCAAGAGTAGCCTGTGGCAGAAAGATTACAGAACATTGATTATGAATTTTTCCTAGTTTTAAATATTCTCGTTTGCTGCATGCAAAGGCTATGAAGTAGGGCTGATAAGTTTCCTATTATATTGTTATTAATAAATGAGGCAGATTAGTAAAGGTTATAACATTATAGAAAGAGTTTCAAGACTCTGTGTATTTGCATATTTTAAAGGGTAGCAGACAATATAACATTTTGAAAACTCTTAATTAACATTACTGATGGAATAATAACATCATGGGAAACAGATATCACAACTACAGCCAAATTGACTTGTCATTTTAAACCAATAAGAACAAAATGGTTTATGGCAGACAAGAAAAAAAAATGTTTTCATTACAGTAATGAGTAAATGCTTTAGATAATCCAAATCTATTTCAATGCATATTAATCATTGCATTTTTGAAGTTTTTGTCAGAGCTTTCTAATTATTTATAACTAAATTAATTAATGTAGAGTTATTTCTCTTGATTAATTGTTGCTGCATCCGGTGGTGGTGATTTAGCTAGAAATGAAGAGTGGATTTCCTTACACTTAGTCATGATTTTTTTTTTTTTTTTTTTTTTTTTTTTACATTAAGGGCTAGATTTTCAAAAAGCAGATTTCCAAGTGCTAAGGACCCACAATTGAAGGCAGATTTTTGAAAGAGCTCACCTCCCACTTAAACAAATAAATAATGGCCAAATTCTCTACAGTTCTCAGAACCCAGAGTTGCCATTATGACAGTGATTTATTAGCAGATTAAAATAAAATAGCTCTCAGCACTGATCCTTTTAAGCACTTCTAAAAATTCTACCCCATGAGTATGAATCTACATTACTTACATATCAGAGGGGTAGCCGTGTTAGTCTGAATCTGTAAAAATCTGTTGCTTATTACTTACATAGGTGCTGGAAAAAGGAGTGCTGGGGGCTTGAAGTGGTTTCCATTATATACAGGGTTTACAGTTTGGTTCAATGTCTCTTAGCAATCCCACTATACAAATTGTCCCAGAGCCCCAGTGTGTATCCAAAGTCCCATCTACTACTAATCAAAGAATTAGGTTCTAAAATGGGAAGAGTATGTTTACATTGCTGAAATATCAGTTATATATCACTTAGAAGGAGTATAGTGTAGGGGTTAGAGCAGGGGACTTGGTTCAGCATTCGCGAGTCTTCATTGATTCTTTGTGTGGCCTTTGGTTTTCCTTGACTTTAATATATAACTAAACTTTTTTTTTAAGTCTGTTGTAGACAACTTGTCATGGGAGTGATCTAATGCCATAATAGGTGTCTTGCATCTCTAACTTCTGTGATACCATTGTACATACTTACCTGTAAAGCTGGTTAAAAGTGATGAAAATTCAAGTGAGATTTTTCTCCAGTTTGTTTTGCTGATTTCACAGATCTAAAATGTTTTTGGGAGATGTGAGAGGGCACTAGCTATAGTAACCTGAGTTACTGAGGTTGCTGCAACACTGGGAAGACTGCAGGCTTCCTTGAAGTCAATTAAACTGTTCCTGTTGGGGATTGCTGACAATTGGGTGGCAATTGCTGGGTCTGATGAGGCAATTGGCCCAGTAATTGGGATGATATATTTTTGGAAATAACAAGTTGTAAAAAGGCACTCACAGGGTAAGCCCCTGGGGGAGGGGATAGAGAAGTATGAAACTTAACTCTCCTCCTGCAGTAAACCAGTGGTTTATTCTTGTATGCATTGCAATTGAAGATTAAAAGCACACATGGTGGAAGGGAGATAGTCTGCATGCGTTTGTGGCTATGCAATCACAAGAACAGGTTAGGTGAAGGGGTACCCTGTGACAGGGGATATTGTATTGACATAGCAATTTCAACCTGAAATGTAAGCATAAGTGCAGCAAATGGCAGCGCCAAAAAATCACTAGTAGAGAGAAAAGTGGAAATTACTCTTTGAAACTCTAGCTCCTCCCTCATAGCTGATATAAACTGTGGTAGCTGCACATCCAACTACAAAAGAGCCCTTGATTCTCAGTGTGATTGGATCCTCTAACAATTCCAAATACAAAACACCCATGGGAATCAATTTCAAACTGTATCGTTGTACTCTCCGTTAAATAAAATGGACACTCATCTTTAGCTGATAAAATATATATGACAATTTAAGAAAAAATCCTGAATCCACTGTTTAAAAATTAAGACAGTCATAAGAATTAAAGAAATTATAGTGAAACAGCTCCTGGTGTAGATTGAGTGGCTTAAAAGCAAGATGCTATGGATGTTGGTGAGTAAATACCTACCCCTTTGCACATGCATTTAGAAAGATGATACAGAATCTCTTGGAGAAAAGGTAGGGGTGAGAGGTCATTGAAAAGCATTGTGGCTGACCTTCTAATGTATGCAAGGGATTGAGTAAAGTAAATTAGTGGATTCATGAAAAGGAGCTGTTGCTTGTTTCTCGTCTTACTTCAACCCTGTGTTCCAACAAAGGAGAAGAGTGCTTATTCATGATACAATAAAAGCGGTGTTATCTGGCACTTTACTAGCCGGAAAGCTCTATAAACCGACATTTGTGATCTTTGTTGAAAGTCCAGTTTATAGTCCGGTTGGTGCAGGGCCAGCAAGCTCCCTACCTGGCTCCGCATAGCTCCCTGGAAGTGGTGACATGTCCCTGCTGCTCCTAGGCGAAGGAATGGCCACGAGGGGTTCGGAGTGCAGGAGGGGGCTTGGGGCTGGAGGTTGGGGTGCGGGAGGGAGTGTGGGGTGCTAGATCCAGGTGGCGCTCACCTTGGGCGGCTCCCCGTGATCGGCAACATGTCCCTGCTGTACCTAGGCAGAGGCGTGGCTAGGCAGCTCTGCCCCTACCCTGTCCCAAGCACCAGCTCCGCAGCTCCAATTGGCTGTGAACTGCAGCCAATGGGAGCTGCAGGGGGGCTGCACCTGCAGGCAGACATGTGGCTAGGCAGCTCTGCGCACAGCCCCTGCCCCGCCCAGAGCACTGACTCTGCAGCTCCCATTGTCTGGAAACCATGAGCTCCCTCCCATACCCAAAATCCCTCCCAGAGCCTGTGCCCCGCAACCCCTCCTGTGCCCCAGCCCTGAGCTCCCTCCCACACCCAAACTCCTTCCCTCTTAGTTAACTGGATTTTTTTACTTACCGACACCCCTCCATTACCCCAACATGCTTTTACCAAAGCTTTTACTGAAATTAATTAATCATAACTTTTTTTGAGAATAATTGAATAAGGATGAAATGTCCTCCTCAGAGATGCAAGCAATTAATTGTGGGCAAATGCTCTTCCTTTCTGATACCTAGGTGCCAAAACTACTGATTAAAAAGGTGGGTGAGCAGGCAGATAAGAGGTCCAAAAAGGTCTCTGCAGAGGAGCCGTCCACTTCTATTTGCTTCATTTCTGATTTAGCATATACCTGACTGGTTAAAATATTTGGCTGACGCAGTTTGAATAAACTAGTTATGCTTTATAATACAGTGGCTAATTTCTCTGTGATTATTTTTTTAAATAACTACTCACTGATAATTAATACAACAGTAAGGTTGCTTTCATGACTGATTAATTATTATTATTACTCTGTTAGTTTTATACTTAATGTATTTTAATTGGAATATTATTGTATTGTACATTGTATTTATACTGTAATTACCCTAGGTCATGCAGCTACCCTTCCAGCTATATCAATTAGTGATAACTTTTGTTACCAGAATCATAGAATCATAGGACTGGAAAGGACCTCGAGAGGTCATCTAATCCAGTCCCCTGCATTCATGGCCGGACTAAGTATTATCTAGAACATTCCTGACAGGTGTTTGTCTAACCTTCTCCTAAAAATCTCCAATAATGGAGATTCCACAGCCTCCCTAGGCAATTTATTTCAGTACTTAACTACCGTGACATGATGATGTTTCTAATATCCAATCTAAACCACCCTTGCAGCTATTTAAGCCCATTGCTCAGAGGTTAAGGAGAACATGTTTTTCTCCCTCCTCCTTGTAACAACCTTTTATGTACTTGAAAACTGTTATCATGTCCCCTCTTAGGGTATGTCTACACTACAAACCTAAGTCAACCTAAACACAGCCAATGTAAGGGACACAGTGTCTACACAGTGGATGGAAGGAAGGAAGGATGTAGTGTAGACACTGACATAATTAGGTTGACATAAACTGCCTTATGTTGACCCAACTTTGTAGTAAATCAGCTCTAAGTCTTCTCTTCTCTTCTCCAGACTAAACAAACCCATTTTTTTCAATCTTTCCTCATAGACCATGTTTTCTTTCTTTCTTTTTTTTTTTTTTGCTCTTCTCTGAACTTTCTCCAATTTGTGCACATCTCTCCTGAAATCTCTTCAGAACTGGACACAATAATCTAGTTGAGGCCTAATCAACTTATAGCAGAGCAGAAGAATTACTTCTCATGTCCTGCTTATAACATCCCATATTGACATTTTTTTTTGCAACAGTGTTACACTGTTGACTCATATTTAGCTTGTTTTCCACTATGACCCCCAGATCCTTTTCTGCAGTACTCCTTCCTAAGTGGTCATTTCCCATTTTCTATTTGAGCAACTGATTGTTCCTTCCTTTACATTTGTCCTTATTGAATTTCATCCTATATACTTCAGACCATTTCTCCAGTTTGTCCAGATTATTTTTAATTTTAATCCTATCCTCCAAAGCACTTGGAACCCCTCTAAATTTGGAATCATCAACTAACTTTATAAGTATATTCTCTATACCAATGGTGGGCAACCTGCAGCCTCGGGCCGCACATGTCCGGTCAGGGTAATCTGCTGGCAGACCACCAGACAGTTTGTTTGCATTTGCATGGCTTCCTGCAGCTCCCAATAGCTGCGGTTTGCCGTTACTGGCCAATGGGAGCTGTGGGAAGCAGCAGCCAGCACATCCCTGCAGCCTGCGTCACTTCTGCAGCTCCCATTGGCCGGGAACGGCAAGCTGCAGTCACTGGGAGCTCTGGGGGGTCATGCAAATGTAAACAAACTGTCTGGCAGCCTGTCATCAGATTACCTTGATGGGTTCTGTGCAGCGGGTGGGCCACAGGTTGCCCATTACATCTCTATGCCATTTTCTAAATCAGAACCAGACCCAGAACTGAACCCTGTGGGACCCCACTCATTATGCTCTTCCAGCATGACTGTGAACCACTGATAACTACTTTCTGGGAACAGTTTTCCAACCAGTTATGCACCCATCTTATAGTACCTCTATCTAGGTTGTGTTTCCCTAATTCTTTTTATGAGAAAGTCATGCAAGATAGTATCAAAAGCCTTATTGAAGTCAAGCTATGCTGCATCTACCACTCCCCTCCTATCTTGTTACCCTGTCAAAGAAAGGTAGGAGGTTGGTTTGACATGATTTGTTCTTGACAAATCCATGCTGACTGTTACTTATAATCTATTATATTCTAGGTGTTTAAAAAGTGATTGTTTAATTATTTGCTCCATTATCTTAACCATTGTGCAATTAATAATTAATCATAACCACAGTGTAATTATAGTCACTATAGTGTAATATAAAGATTAACAAACCACACTGTGCAACTAATGTTCCAATAGTTGAAGCAGTGAAGCAACTTCTGCTTTGACAATGTGAAGCACTGTCCAAAATATACTTATTCTGAGCTTTCTTAAAGAAATTTAAGACTGGTCGTCTTTCTAAGAGATATGCTTGATCTCAGCCAGAATTTACAGGCTTTATGCAAGAATCACTGGTAACATTTTATGGCCCATATTATGCTGGAAATCAGACTAGATTATCATAACAGTCCCTTCTGGCCTGAAAATGTACAATATCCTGTTCTTATTAAAGTCAATGGCAAAACTTCCATAGACTTTATTAGGTCCAGGACTTAACCTTATGAATCTGAATTTTTCTCTGTAAGCTAGACTTTTGCCGTACATAGAGTACATAGACTTTATGTTAAGGCATGACTTTCTAGTAAGTAAACTGTAGAACTAGCTGTTTATTTTGTTCATTAAGATGGAGACGTTTATAATAGCTGAAAATGTTTAATCAGTCATTGCAAGCCCATTATAAGTATATTTATATATCAGGTTGGTATAATTTTATTATTGCAGGAGTAAAAATAGGTTAATTCTATTTATTTTGCCTCAATAGTAAATGAGCAAAAACAGCAGCATCTGCTTTACTTTTTTTTTCTTTTTAAATTGAAGTCTGAGTGCTATGCATCAGGGGGTAGCCGTGTTAGTCTGTATCTACAAAAACAACAAGGAGTCTGGTGGCACCTTAAAGACTAACAGATTTATTTGGGCATAAGCTTTCGTGAGTAAAAACCTCACTTCTTCGGATGCATAGAGTCATGCAGTGGTTCTAGTGTCATTGTTTAAACGTTGCTGTTACATATTATGCAATATGGTCTTCCTTGCAATGAGAATACTTGATGATATAAATTCTATGTTGGTAAATTTATATGGTGGAACTAATCAAAACATTTAAAATTTGTCTGGCATAGAATCAACGATGCTCAGGTTCAACACTACTTCACTATGCACAGATATTTCAAGGATTATGCAAAATGAACATCTGTGCTTGTATTCAGACAGTGAAAGTACTCTAAAAAGACAAGTACACCAGTAAAAAATTATGGTAATTTTTAGAGACATCTACATACATTTTATAGACTTAATCCAACTCTAAATATGGGGATTTGTGTATGCTCTGTAGAAACATGATCTGCTTTGATATTAAAATGTGTTGCATAACCTTCAAGTTTATATGACTTAAAATTTATTCTTAATTACTTAGTGTAATCATTAATAAATTCTGGCCCTGACTCTTTTGTTTTCTAGACTGCAGTAATTAAATGTCAATTTAACTATTTACAATCTGTGTATTATATATATTTGTTTTCTTTTTTCGTGTATTCTCATATATCAGCAATATGACCAGGGATTTACCTTAGCCTTCATTTTAAAAAGCCTTGGATTTGTCTTCTTTTCTGAATTCCAACCTCTTTCTGATATGATACATTGTTAATTATTGTAGATACTCTTGTATGCTCCTCCAATCCTTTACTGCTCACTTTCACACAGGCAGCTATTCTGGCTGTTTTCTTGTCCATCTGTTCCCTGTCCCCCTTCCCCTCCCCAAATATTTCACCACCTCTACCAGCTGCTCTCTCTGAGTCTCTCGTATTTCTATCCTTCCTTTATGCTCACAATGCCACTGTTGGATAAATATCTCTGCATTTCCATTAATTTAACTCCACTGACATCAGTGGACTATACTGGTGAAAACAGACTTATTATGATATCCTCCGAACCCCTGCAGTTGCTTTACCTGCTCACAAAAATGTGCTTTTGAAACAAGCTGGAATTGCATTAGGAATAGTGTACAGGATTCCTGCTTTCATATGGGAAGCTTTGTATATCATGAGCAACCTCAATTTGGCAGGAAGATGATTAAAATTACCAAAAAGGCTTCTTGACAACTGAAATGTATATGGACTATTTCTCTTTTTAAATGCGGCTCTTGTATTTTCTAAAATTTAATTCCAGTTGTGTTAATGTAATATATCAAACGTGAAAACAAGGAAATACTGTTCTTTTAGTGTTCCTTGTAAGTGAGTGAAAATGTGATTGGATAGGGTGTAATCATTATGTCATTCTACTTCAAGGTGCATTTCATGTTGCGTGTTTGTTTTGTTTTCTTGTTTAAGATGTTATATTTTACTTGCGGTTTTAGATATGTATGATAAGAGATAAATACCTATGACAGGGATCAGTAACCTTTGTCATGAGCCCGTCAGGGAAATCCGCTGGCAGGCCGGGATGGTTTGTTTACCTGCAGCGTACACAGGTTTGGCCGATTGCAGCTCCCACTGGCCGCGGTTCACCGCACCAGGTTAATGGGGGCTGAGGGAAGCGGCAGCCACCATATCCCTTGGCCCATGCTGCTTCCCACAGCCCTCATTGGCCTGGAACAGTGAACCGCAGCCAGTTGGAGCTGCGATTGGCCGAACCTGCAGACGCTGAACATTAACATTTTGACACTGTGGCCAAAAGGGTCAATGCAATCCTGTGATGCATAAACAGGGGAATCTCAAGCAGAAGTAGAGAGATTAATTTACCTCTATATTTGACACTGGGGCAACTGCTTCTGGAATATGTGCCCAGTTCTGGTGCCCACAATTCAAGAAGGCTGTTGATAAATTGGAGAGGGGTAGAAAAAGAGCCACAGAAACGATTAAAGGATTTAAAAAAATTGCTTTATAGTGATAGACTCAAACAGTTCAATCTACTTATCTTAGCAAAGAGAAGGTTTAGGGTGACTTGATTACAATCTTTAAGCACCTACAGGGGGATTGTACTTCAATCTAGTACAAAAAGGTATAAGATGATCCAACTGCTAGAAATGGAAGCTAGACAAATTAAGACAGGAAATAATGTGTAATCTTAATGGTGAGAATAATTAAGCATTGGAACGATTTACCAAAGGTTGTGGTTGATTCTCCATCCCTGACAATTTTAAAATCAAGGTTGATGTGTTTCTCAAAAATATTCTCTAGGGATTTGTGTTTTTAGAGACTGCCTGTCTCTCCATACTTGTAGTGCAAGTAAGGCCAGTGAAGCCAATCAAGATGGAGTCCCCTCTGCATAAAAGAGAAGGAGGTTCCTTCAGAACATCGTCCATGAGGAGACTTTATCAATGGAGCCTACTCCCTTGGTCCAAAATTATCGGAATTTGTTGACCTATATAGCTTGCTGCAAGGGCCATCTATTTAGTCTGTCTTTGGGGAACACATGGGCAAAAAGCAGCTATGTCTTGTGCTCCTTACCGAGATTATAGCTAGATTGTATCTCATGCGGCAGCTCCCCACCCCAGCTCACCTCTGCTCCGCTTCCTCCCCAAGCACGCCACCCCCGCTCTAATTCTCCTCCCAGGCTTGTGGGGCCAAACAGCTGATTGGCACTGTAGACACTAATATTTTTAATTATTAAGTGAAAGCACATTACTTTGAATTGTAACAGACATATATAAAATATATGGAGATATACCTATCTCATAGAACTGGAAGGGACCTTGCAAGTTCAGCAAGTCCAGCCTTCACTAGCAAGACCAAGTACTGTCCCTGACAGTTAATTCCCCCCTGATCCCTAAATGACCCCTTCAAGGATTGAACTGACAACACTGGGTTTAGCAGGCCAATGAGCAAACCACTGAGCTATCCCTCCCCCTGCTATTATGAATCAAATAATATCAAACATATAAATGTGAAATACACAATGTGAAAAAAAATCCCTTTTGGGTTTCTGGCAACCAAGCACTTAAGCTTTACTCTTATGATATCAGATTCCCATGATGGAATTCTAGCCCCGTGTTACATGACTGGTTGCTTGTTTGTATTGTTTTAAATAAAATTAATGCTTCTGAAAGCTCCTTGAATCACAGTACAGGAAAATTAAACATTCTACCAACAGAACAGTTACTAGATGGGCAGCAATGTGGTGCCAGTTCCCCATGCTGCTTAAGTCTCTCTAAATTTCCTCTCTTTAAGAATATACGTAATATGTTTAACAAATTTAAGTCACTGATAACCTGGTCAACATTGAAGCCAGTGTCCTAGTGCAGAGGTAAAAAATGATGACTATCACCATTCTCTTGCAATATCCAATCCTAGTTCCAGCAGATTGCAAAAATACTCCACTAAAGCCCCAAACAGGCATATGCAAAGTAGGTTTGTTCCTATATTTTCACAAATTGTATTGTGCAGGGGGTGAGTGATGAAGAATAATGAATAAAAGGTTCTGAGTCTGACTACAGTAACATCTTGTTTCAAAATACAAACAAAACTATAGTTGGAATCGGAAAGACCCATATTCTGCTAAAACAAGAAGTTGCCAAAGAAAAATATAGAGAAACAAAGAGGAAAAGTGAGAACAAGAAGGTTCAGAAAACTGAAGCTCCTTTATCCTTTCAAAAACTACATTAAATGTATAAAAAAAATACAGTTATGAGAAAAAGGAAGATAGGTGAGAAGGCAACTCAGTATTCACTGATCCTCTGACGTCCTGTCGTAATTATGATTTGGGAAAGACTAGGTTTAAGGAAATTGCAATATCTAGCATTTTTTATTGACTTTGCTGACAAATGATGGTAAGTAAAAATATGTTGCCCAAAGAAGTGATGTCCAAAATTTACGATATCTTTCCAAAATTTACGATATCTTTCTGAGGATCACAAAAACAAGTCTGTCAGTCTCTGAAATAAAAACAAAAAATGCAAAATACCAACAATTTGCCTCACCTACTAGATATCTTAAATGTAATGTTGGGCACAATTATCATTTCCTAATTTACTATTCTGAAATGTACCATGTACAGTTTTTACATATGATTTATGTGGAGTTAGGTGTTTTGCTCTATCTAAAGTAAATATAAATGGCCTCTGTTATTATGTCCTCATACACAGGCATTTTAACACCATAACATCAGGCATTTTTCTATTTTTTGCCATGAAGTGTCCTTTAGTATCATCCTGTCGTTAACAGCTATTGACCTAGCTTCTCCTTTCCAGTGGGCAAACTGGAGAAGTGAAATCAGCTTCTGCAGAACCATCTACATGCTATTTTTTCCTAGTATGAAATGCACAAAGGTGAAGTATTTTAAAATATATTGATTCCTTCTTTTAATAGTGTATGGTGGGTTCCATGCATGGACCCAAAAAATAAAATTTCAAAATCATGCTAGATTTAGGAAGCTCAGATCCCATCTTAACAACTAGGAGTTTAGAATCTTTAACAATGACTGAGCAATCCTTTCATTGATGTTAGCATTTCATTGTCATTAGTAGGAATGCATTGTATCTTAAATTGGGAGACCTTGGGGGAAACAAACTGAAACAAACTGCCTTAGAGAAAACACAAATGCTTGCCAAGTTGCTGAGCCTAGGTACAGTTTAATTAAAATCAATCTACTCTAAAATTGAAAAAAAAAAAGGATATCAAGATATAAATTAATAACAATGCTGCATTTTCAAACCAGGAAGAGCCAGGGGGCTTTGATCTCATCTGTCAAAGAAGTGAAGGATCATATATACCAACCAACAATAGAAATTACCATGTTGTCATGTAGAAACCACAGTAAGGCTAATATGAGGACCATCCCACAGAGGACTACAGAGCATTTAATTTTTACCAGATGAGGGCAATAGCACCTGTATTCTGTCTCTGTGGTTAATGGAAAGCACCCACTCTAGTCTTCCAGCACCTGAGCCATCACTCAGAGGCACTGTGGGTGCCCCAGGGCTCAAGCTCCCACCAAAAATTAGGGAATGCTCAGAACCCATGAGCCACCAGTAGGGTAACAGGATCACATACATGACACAAGTTGAAAAAGGAAGGTGGAAAACATCCATTGACAAAAACAAAAGTCAGCACCTGAGCCATCATCTCTTTAGGATACAGACATACATGTCCTTCCAGTTGTTTTTTTTTTCCAGGCTGTACAGTTCCCTGCCTATACAGTGATAATTCCAGTGAGCCAGACTGCCTAAATAGTCCCACTTCTGTACTTTGGTTTCTCTCCAGAGGTTATGAACAGAGCAATTGCCTACAGATACAAGTTATTCATGGATGTTCTGGTTCTGAATCTGACACAGTCATGACTACAGAGGCAGAATACAGATACAGTTGCACTGAACTGTGACATATATGGAAGCAGATCATTATGTGGATAGTTGGCCTGTGGTTGAAAAAATTCCAAAAGTCCATTTTAGTCTGGCACATTGTTCCATATTATCTTTTGAACCTCTCGGTCTCTCAAGTCCTAGGATAGTGTCTGAACAACTGGGCTGTTTTCCCTTTCCAGAGCAGGTGTGATGGAGACTTTGTGAAGAGGTAGGTTTCACTTTGGGGGGGGGGAGAGGAGAGGACATCTCTGCTAAATTTTCACTCCTGAGAACCAAGGGAGAGTACAAAGGAATTTGTGTCTCTTTGAGACATTTTAATCCTCCTGGAATACTCATGAGGTATACTGCTATGTGCTTCACTTACAATATATTATAATGACAAAATCTAGCACTGAGTTTGCTATAAAATAACTGTACTTGTACATTTCTACATGGGATGTAGATTGTCTGCTCTGTCAACATTCATAATGTACAGAACAAAACCAGGTGCATTTTTGCATATTGTTTGAACCTCATTGTCTGTTTATATTCTTCTCTAGTTTCAGTTTTATTTTACATTCATGCCATTTCTGTAATTCCTTTCTTATTAGTTTGGCAATTATTATAATGTATAAACTTTTTTCTTTTCATCCCAGAGCATCTTTGCAGATACAGGGAGCAGTACAGCATCACTATTCATTCTTGTCCATTTTTTGTTCCTCCATTAAGCACAGCCTGGCCATGACCCTTTGTATGAAAAGTTGCCATCAAGTTGATGGTCAGATTCTAAGTCAGACTGACCTTGTTTGTGTTTACATTATTTGTTTTGGCATCCTATCTTCCATTTGTCTTCTGCAACGTCCTAACCATCATACGTTTTTTGACTATAGCCAATCCTGTACCCTGATTTAATTTCCTATGCTCCTTCTAACTTCTTCATTTTGTCTTATGATCATTCCACTTTACACTTGCCATTTTTTGAAGAACTCTCATCTCTACTGCCTCCAGACTTCTGATGTCTGTATCATTTAATGCAGGAGCTTCCAGACTATAGACTTTGGATTGATACATTTTTGCTCTTTGGTACCAAACAATGTTTTTATCAGTCCATAATGTCATCAATTTCTGCGACACACTTATAGCTAAAGTACACCTGCTTTTAACCTCATCCTTCATGGTGCAGTAAGCAGTGATCAAGCTTGCTAGCTACACATAAGATTTTACTTGTTCTATTACTACACCACTATTGTGTTTTAATATGTTGTCTTTAAGCTCTTCAGGGCAAAAATCTCTTGGGAGAGCATAAATACACCTGAACAAATGGACATCTGAGTGAGCAAACTGGGTGAGTGATTGTGGACATAAATGGTTTATTTGAAACATACTTACCAGAGTAGTATGCATAAATAAGTTTCATTGTGAATTCATATTCATACTCTCCTTTAAATAATATCTTGCTATTAGTCAGCTATCATTCAGTTTGGTTGGCAAAGGGCTTTTAAGTTCAACTCTTTCTTTTATTGTGCTTTGAGGATTTCCTTTTTGTTATATGTAGGCTCTCATCTAGAATTAACATTAGACATCATTGACCCTCATTCATAAATGCCAGAAACCTTGCAACTTTTATAGAAGCATATTCTGAATTGTAGGCAAAGTCTCCATGTGTAAAATAAAGACTAACCATTTAAAATAATACATTAATAAAGCATCTTGCATTTATATTGCATTTTTCATACCAAAGGATCCTATGACACTGTACATATTGTCCCAGACATGCAGGAAGACAGACAAGATGCAAGGGATGTGGTTTAATTAGCCTGCAACTTTATCGATTAAACTCATCTGAGAACTATCCAGCAAACTATACTACTTAACAAAGTGTGTCACATTTATATAGTGTCTTTCAGACCAATGGATCTGGACCCATAGCATTATATATTTTATATGCAAAGAATCACTTCACTCAGCACTCAAGTTCAGCTGCTCCTGGGATGTAATGTGTCATCCATTCAGCAATTAATGGCAACACTTCACAACAGATTAGAACTGGAAGTGAAGAAAAATACCTTCTCCAATTGAAATTAAGTGGGGGAATTTGGGAAGAATGTAATTTTGCCATTTAGACTTTGGCCAGAACACTAAATTCAGAACACTGAATTAGACTTTGGCCAGAACACTCAATTCTTGCAAACAATGCCATGATCTTCCACAAGTATTTAGCTCCTTTGTTTTACATTTAATATAAATGAGGGATTCAGAAATGTATTCAGAATTGCACATGATATTAGTAGCAACATTTGTATTTGCAATGAGTATATGCGAAAATGCAATGCTGGAAGGACAGCAACTTTAATATTTGATAGCAAATGTATTCAATGACAGAATGTAGCAGTGCTATAGTAGTGGGAATCTTCTGCAGGATATTTCTGGGTTCAGATTTTTACAGTTGTATGCTTCAAGCTGTAAGTCTCTGTGGTGCCTCATAGGCAGAACCCCACATAAAGGTTTATGAGGAGTTGCATTTATCCTTACTTTTGAGGGAATTCTGTACCAAAAAATTATAAATTCTGCATACATTTTAAAATTCTGCATATCTTGTCAAAATAACACAATATAATCACACCATTTTCAATTAATTGCTGACATGTATTTTGAAATAAATTACCAAATTAATTGAAAATGGTGTGATTATTTGTGTTACTGTGCTATTTTGACAAAATATGCAGAATTTTAATATTTTTAAACTTTTGGTGCAGAATCCCCTCAAGAGCACCACGGTTCTGTGTGGTGCAATCTGGGTGCAGGTAGCTCAGTGGGGGGTCCAGGTGCAGCGGGTGGTGAATGTGGATGCACAGGGGCTTGGTGTGGCGTTCTGGGTGCATTGAACTCCACAGAGGAGTCCAGGTGAAGTTGGTTAGGGCTCAGTGAGAGGGGGGAGGAGGGCTTGGTGGCATGGGGGTTAGGGTTCAGCTGGTTGGGGTACAGTGAGATGGGAGGGTCCAGGTATGGGGGGTTCCCAATGAAGGGGGGCCTTGGGGGTGGGGGTTCCAGGTGCATGGGTGGGGAGAGGGGTCACTGTACAGGGAGCTTCCCCCTGGTCTGCCCAACTCCTGTTCATCCAGACTCCCCCGCATCCAACTCCCCTAGTCAGCCCTCCCCCCCACACACACCTGGAACACCCACCCCACTGAGCCTTACCCCATCCGCATCCAGATCTCCCCCTCCACCAACTGTAGCCCCCACATGGTGCAAAGCTTTCTGTATCCAGGGGAAGTATCTTGGGGTTGATTTGACCCAGCCCCAGATGCTCTGGGAAGGGAAGGGAAGGGGGAGGGGGAAATCCATCTCTGTCCTCCTCCTCCCCCTCCCCCTCCCCCTCCCCACCAGCTGGGACTAACGTCATCCCCAGACCTCCCTACCCCCAGTGATTTATCTTTCCCAGGCTGCCCGACCAGACAGGCTGAGCTGGGGATGGGTGACTGAGCACTGGCAAGCTTCTCTTTGCTTCCTCACAGAAACCATTTTCTGCAGAAAGTAAAGAGAATCTGTGGGGGAGGGGGAATTTTCTGCTGCACTGCAGTAGCGCACAATTACCCCAGGATTATATCCTGCAAGAACTCAGTGAAGCATTGTGTAAACAGAAAGAACATGGCTATGGTTATAACTGTTAAAAGAATGCAATTTGTAATCCCAGCATGGCTGACTAGCTCTACTAGCTGGTATGTGAGGGCATGATAGCAACCTTAATTTTATCCCCTTGTGCATCTGCATTATGGTACAGTGTGGCAGAGTGGACTAGGTCTGAATGCCCCCTTCTGGAGGCGTTCTGGCCTTGTATAACTCTGCCCCAGAATAGAGCAGAGAGAAGTCTTCCAGGGAGCCTAGAGTGGATGCAGAAGAACAAACAATTGGAGGGGCTGATGGAGCAGCCAGTCTGGGGCCAGAAGGCCCCTATATCAGACAAGCGGCAGAACAAAGAAGGTTAGCTGCTGTTTAGAGGTTGAGGAGGTTGACTGACTGGTGGGAAGAGCAGCAGAACTGCGGACAGTTCAGTCCTGCCTGCAGAGAGTTCACTGCAGGAAGGACTAAAGTCCTGGGAAGGCTGCTGAAGACCGGGAGTCTGGCTGGTGGGAAGAGCAGCAGGACCAGCAGAAGGTCAGTGCAGGCAGGCTGAAGCCCAAAAATGATTAGGGGGCTGGAGCACATGATTTATGAGGAGATACTGAGGGAACTGGGATTATTTAGTCTGCAGAAGAGAAGACTGAGACTGCTTTCAACTACCTGAAAGGGGGTTCAAAGAGGATGGATCTAGACTGCTCTCAGTGGTACCAGATGACAGAACGAGGAATAATGGTCTCAAGTTGCAGTGATGGAGGTTTAAATTGGATATTAGGAAAAACTTTTTTCACTAGGAGGGTGGTGAAGCACTGGAATGGGTTACCTAGGGAGGTTGTGGAATCTCCTTCCTTAGAGGTTTTTAAGATCAGGTTTGACAAAGCCCTGGCTGGGATGATTTAGTTGGGGATTGGTCCTGCTTTGAGCATGGGGTTGGACTAAATGACCTCCTGAAGTCCCTTCCAACCCTGATATTTTATGATTCTATGATTCTGTGCTTCTAAGGGGACTAAACACATAACCTGACCAGGCCAGTGAAGGTACTGAGATGGGCCCCACTGGTCTGGTTGAAGACTGAGCCCAGGGAGGCCTGTTGAAACACCACCAACTGTGGATACTGAGATGGGCCCCAGCTGGGTGGTTGAAGAAGGCAGTGTGTCTGGGAGAAGCCTTAGTGCTATGGACCCATACCAGTGCCATGGCAAGAAGAAGGAACCGTGTATGTCACTCAGCCAGAGGGCTGGGCTGCTGAAGACCCGCCGAAAGGGAGGGCATGCTTGCAAGAGGTGGGTGTCACCCTGATGTAAGACCAAAAAGCAAAAGCATAACACCCAATTGAGAAAAGGGGGACCGTCCACGAGAGGTGGGTGCCGACCCCATTACATAGATTATGTGATCAATACTATTTTTTTTCCTCACAGGACCACTGCCCCATTCATAGATTCACAGATGTTAAAGTCAGAACGGACTATTGTGCTCATTTTATCTGATCCCCTGCATAATACAAGCCATAGGACTTCCTTGAATTAATTCCTCCTGCAAGTTCAATAAACTTGTGGTAAACTAGAGCATATCTCTTAGAAAAATATCCAATCCTGAATAAAATTTTTCCTGACTTGGAGAATTAATCATAACTTAGGTAAGTTGTTCCAATGGTTAATTATCCTCACTATTAAAAATGTGCACTTTATTTCTATTCTGAATTTATCTAGATTCAACTTCCAGCTATTGGACCTTGTTATACTAGTGCTGTGTTGAGGATGGAAGTTCTGTTTCATGAAGGATTTCAAGATTTTGAAATTTGCCTTTGTTCCAAATTGGCACAAATTTTTGTTCTGAAAAGGCATCAGATTTATTTTTTTTTAATTCTTTGCAGAGAATTTAAATACAAAAATATAAAAAATTGAAATGAAAGTAATTTCAAAACAAAATATTGAAATGTTTCATCATGAAAATATCAAAACAGAGCATTTTGACATTAATAGAACCTTCTCCACCAGTTTTCTTCCAAAACAAAGTTCTATTGAAACTAACCTGATTTCTCAAAACATTTTGATTAATCAAACTGCATATTCCAATTGAACATGGGTCCAATGAAATTTCTCTGACTAGCTATGTTATACCCTCTGTTATAAACCCCTATATTATCAAATGTCTGTTCCCCATGTAGGCACTTGAAAAAGTCCTCCTTCCCTCACCCTCCAACTTCTTGCAAAAGAAGAGCAGATACTGAACACCAGGAGAGGAGTTGTGGCTGAGAATCTCAAACAGAAGGATGTGGCTGCTTGAAGCTTGGACTTTGGTGCCTGTTTCAGAGAAGGGCAGAACATAGTGCCTACCCCTGAGCATGGCATCTCCCATTGGCTAGCTTAGGCAGGGAGCCTCCTAAGCTGCAGGCTTTTGTGAATTCTGTTGTAAGTCCCTATTTCCCACCATTCATTGTGTAAGGAACCTAAGTGTTGCACTCGGGCTTTGTAAATCCCAGTGATTTTCTAGGTGCCTAAAAGTTCGGTGTCAGAAAACATAACATGGCCATGCTTAACTTCAGTACTTAGGCTCCTTAGCCGTAACTATACTACTTGAATACTATTACATTTATCAACCAAACTTGTAATCACATCAAAAAAGATTATCAAGTTATTTTGACAAGTTATAGTTTCCATAAACCCATGGTATATTACCCTCCTTTATTAATCAAATCCCGTATCACCAATTACATTATTTTGCCTGGGATTAATATCAGGCTGACAAGCCTATAATTACCTGGGTCATTCCATTTACCCTTTTTAAATATTGCCACAATATTCCAGTCCTCTGAAATTTTCCCCATATTTCCAGGATTTATTACAAATCAACATTCATGGTTAAAAGGCCTCTTGAGCCAGCTTTTTAAGTAGTCAGTTATTTTGAAACAGGTAATGCTATTTTTAACATAGAATGCTTCTCCTGTAGCCCACTTCATCCTTCCTAAATAGGTTATAACCAGACATTTTAACATTCCAGTCATGCAAATCATCCTACCAGGTTTCAGGATTATATACAAGGTTGAATTTATGCTTATAAATGAGCAATTCCAGTTCCTCTTGTTTGTTATTCAGGCTCCTGGCACTGGTGAATAAGCAATTAAAGAATTTCCTTTCTTTATGTCTCCTTGGTGCCTTGACTGATTCAATTCTTGAGATCTTGATCTTGTGCTAAATTAATACTCTCTTGTTCCTTCTTTTCACTCTCCCCTTTTGTTGTTAGTTCAAATGCTCTCCAGACTTCTCTAGCCAGTGTTCCCCCTAGAAGGCTGGGTACCCATCTACTGAAATAGAGGCCATCCAAATTATATATGCCCCCTCTCATCATAGAAGGTGGCCCAAATACTCCACAAAACCAAATCCCTCCAGTTTCCACCACTTACCCAGCCAGCAGTTCACTTGCAGAATCTTCTACCTTCTTTCTCCCTTTGCTCACAGAAGAGAAAGGATCTCTGAAAAGTTCACTTGGACATTTCTTTCCTTCTGTATTCTTCAGAGTTCTCTGAAGTCATCTGTCACCTGTGAGCTGTCATGTGAAGCAGTGTAGTTAGTGTTGATATGCAACTTCATCAGTGGAGCCTTGCCCTCAGACTTCAGAAGCTTATTCAATCTTGCAGTCACATCTCACGACTGCATTCATCATGTCATTTAGTTTACAGTATGGATGCATAAGGGGACAAAGTTAAGTTTACACACACAGCCAGAAATCTGGCATTTCCTTATTTCAAGTGCATTTCAATAATATGCTTTTAGTGTAGTTAGAGTGTGTGTGTTTGTGTCTGTATGCACATTTAGTTTTCTAAATATCAGCTTTCCCCACTTCCCTCCTTGTTGCACCTATCCATCATCCTAGAAATTAAATATTACTATCACATCATAGTGCAGCTTTTTTTAACAAAATATGGCTGCAATGAAGACCATAATGAGGAAGGTAATTTGTACTTATGCATAATATACTAATATACTAGTATTTATGAATCATATCCATCCATATTTGGGAGCATATATATATATATATATATATATATAAGTGCTCCTTGGATCCAATTACATGTTAGACAGGAGTTACTTATGTTTCAGTTATTTTGTTATATAGAGGAAAATACAGGTAAGTGGGGCTGCTCAAAAATTGTAAGTGAGACAACATTTTCGATAGAAAAAGGGAAAAAAAAGTTTGACTAAAATCTTCCTGTGTGGGGTGTTTTTTCAGATTTTTTTGGCCAGCTCTACTGTTTAACATAATCACCCTCTTATTTTACTCAAAGTGAGCTTCAGTTTAAACTTTAAAGGATGTTGGTTTGGTCAGATCCTGAAGTTTTTGACATGGTGTAGATTTTATGTGTGTGTTATAGAAATACTTTTTCAAATGTATCTCCCGAAATACTTAGGCTGGTTTATAAAAGCAGTGTTCTCATACTAAACACTTAACTGTACTTGTCAATTCATATTGCTTGCCCACTGTTGTACATTTAATTCTTTGTCAGATACTGAATTTTCCCAACCAACAGAGGACATCAGATCTGAAAATATACTACACATGTTCTTTAAATTCTACCAATACTACAGGTTTCTAGCATTCTGTCAACCTATTCTATTTTGTCTCACTACTTATGGTGATGTGTCACAATCCAGCACATTGTTATTTGAAGTAATGCAACTGTAATTCAATAGTGGAAATATATAACAAAATCCTAAAGTACTTTTTCAACTGAGAAACGCTTTGCCAGCATGAATAATGACAGTGCAAGCTTAACAGATACGATTAACGGAATGTTTGCTTTCTTTTTCCATTACTTGCATCTGAAGAAGTGAGGTTCTTACCCACGAAAGCTTATGCTCCCAATACTTCTGTTAGTCTTAAAGGTGTCACAGGACCCTCTGTTGCTTTTTGCTTTCTTTTTGTTTATCTACACTTTATTTTTCTATTTGTTTTTATTTCACATTTAAACATCAGGAAGGGAAATAGTCTGTCTTTCAGTGTGCACACACATCTCTCAGATTCAATACAGAGGGAGCCTTGCATACATTAAAAGGTAGAATTTGATCTTCTGGGCCCAATTCTGCCCTCAGATACTTCTGTCCTGCTTTTGGTAGGAATTTTGTTTGCAGATCTGAGAGCAGATATCTGCCTAATGAATGCATTTAAAAACAACAAAATAAAAAAATCCTTTGACTTTTATGGGAACTAATTATTGAAGGTGCAAATGATGGCACTTAGTTTGAGATTTATCTGATTTAAGGGTACATCAGCCTAGGTGTCTAAGTATCATTGTTTGTGCCCATGGCTGATTCAGGGTCAAAACTGATGGCAGAAAATAGCAAGATACATAGAGGATAATTAAAAATATAGCTTAAAGTGTTTTAATAATGTATTCATGTTTTACTTAAATAGGAGTGTTTGGTATTTTTAGTGTTGGTTTTCTGTTTATTTAATGTATTCATTTAAAAGTATAATCACGGAATTCTTAAAGGTTAAATCCCTCCCCATTCACCAAACCTGAGTAGCCTGTTTTGCATAGTGGCGTGTTCTTCAAAAGCAAGTTTGTAGGATCCGCCTCTCCCCCGCTTAGCTGCAGAGTGTCTGTGGAGCTGCTTTGCAGCCAGTACTACAGTTCAGTGACTGCAGTGGCCCCAGTATTCCTGCATCCCACTTTATGGCAAGCAGTAGTCCATGGATCCATGTTGCATTAGATTCACCAGACCCCACACTCCTTGATTTGAAGGGATAGGCAGGTATCCACCATGCATAGTGCAATATCATGGTACACAGGATTCGGATTCTGCTGCACCTGAGCTACTCCATGTTTATGGAGATGATGGCAGGATTTTCCTCTATATAACAAAATAACTGAAACACAAGTAACTCCTGTCTAACATGTAATTGAATACAAGGAGCACTTTATACAGGAATGCTGATTGCCTGTGAAATAGACAGCAAATTTAGGCACCTCTAGTTCAAATATGGTGCAGAATAAAAACCAGGCACCCTGCAGCTGACTTCAATCAGCTTTCCTCAGTTCAGTGAGTCAAATTCAAATAATAAACACATGCTCCAAAACTATTTAAGCTTTTCAGCAGACTTCCTCTGTGGTAAGAGTTCATTATCTTACTTTCATTGGTGGACCATCTTTATATTTCATAGTGCATAAAGTATAGCTGTTGAAATACTTAACAGAGATAGGTACTGAATCCTGAAGGCTGGCTAGCAGTGATGTTTGGTTTTATGTAGACCAAGAGCTTTAAAATGAGTAAAGGTTGGCAGATTTCTTACATCCAAAGGCAAAATGTTTGGAGCGAGTTGATCTGAACATAATATTGTTTTGTTATGTGTAGTTAGTGTATGGCTGAGCTTCATGGTGACGTCAGTCTCATCATTTAGGATTATTGTGAATATTGTATGCCTTTTTTGTCCAGCCCTCTATCTTGTGTTGGTGGAGACTGACACAAAACAACAAACTGAGAATTACTCCATTAGAGATATGTATGCAGTGTTGAGGTAGCTGTGTCCGTCCCAGGATATTAGAGAGACAAGGTGGGGGAGGTAATATCTTTTATTGGACCAACTTTTGTTGGTGAGAGAAACAAGCTCTGAAGCTAAATGAGCTCTGAAGAAGAGCTCTGTGTAGCTCAAAACCTTGTCTCTTTCACCATGAGAAGCTAGTCCATCAGAGATGAAATATTTCAGATACTGAGCCGTTCCATGAGAAGTAAACATGAATGTAGACATTTTTAGCTAACAAGTTCTTTTTCTGGGCCAGTTATCCATATTTTAACCCTAAAATGGAGATAAGTAACTGCCAGCCTAATTAGAATATTTTTTTTTACATCTGACCCTGAAAACAGCATGCTCTTTTTGAAGGCAAAAGTCCTAACTGCTTGAAATTAAGCAAGATTAAAGAGAAACAATTATGCACCTTCGGATTCATATCCTCTCTATTCTTCTTTATTGGGGGGCGGAGGAACAGCCCTACATCCCTTATGCCTTGAGAAATGTCACTGGGATTTTACCAAGTCAGAGCAACATAACTATGAAGTTGGAAGATGTATTCTTCTCTTTTATGTGTCAGACAACTCTTGGTATAATAGCAAAGGAAGTGGGAGTCCCACACACAAACTGAAGACTTTGATGTATTACTTTCCTTGGGGGGGAAAATCTGGAGCTATCATGCACAGAAATCCCAAAGCATTTCTTTTATGAATTGGGCTATTAACATTACATAAAACTACATTGTAAAACTTTTAAATAATACAACACTTAGCCACCTTCAAGTGTCAGTATTGGAAAGCTTCAGCATCATCACAATTAAATCTGCTATTGGGAAGTACTATTCCTCATGTTTGCAGCTAGACAAATTCGGCCCTAAGGTAACTATTCCGAAGTTTCTTTCCAAAAGTCTTAATCCACAATGGGTTAAAATCCCCTGGTGAATGACTTTTACTCTTACAATTATTCTGTTCTGATCGAAGACTGCAAATCTCATTGTGTGTTGTGCTGAATTAATGATGTTTGCAACAGACCTTTCTATATGGATGAAGTTTTTCAAACTTCTTTACCTATAGTCAGGGCTGGTGCTACCATTAAGGCAAACTAGGCGGTTGCCTAGGGACCAAGATTTGGGCGCGCCAAAAAGCGGTGCCCCCAATTCTTGTTGACATTGTTCCTATGCCCCCTCCCCAAGCGCGCAGTCGCCGCTCCACTTCTCCCGCCTCCCAGGCTTGCAGCGCAAATCAGCTGTTTGGCACCACAAGCCTGGGAGGGGAGGAGAATTAGAGCGGCGGCAGCATGCTCGGGGAGGAGGCGGAGCAGAGGTGAGCTGGGGTGGGGAACTGCCGCACGGCTCCTTGGGTCCGGGGGGTGGGGAGCTGCTGCGGGGGTGCCTCGGGGGGAGGGTGGGAGCTGCCGCAGGGCTCCCCACCCCAGCTCACCTCTGCTACGCCCCCTCCCCGAGCGCACCATCACTGTTCAACTTCTCCTGCCTCCCAGGCTTGTGGCGCCAATCAGCTGTTTGGTGCCTCAAGCCTGGGAGGGGAGGAGAATTAGAGCAGGGGCGGTGTGCTCGGGGAGGAGGTGGAGCAGAGATGATCTGGGGTAGGGAGCTGCTGGGGGGGGGGCGCCTCAGGGCAGGGGGTAAGCTGCTATGGGGGGGCGCGTCAGGGCAGGGGGTGGGTCGGGGCGCTGCCGCAGGGCTGCGGGGGGGGGGGGACACAAGGTGGAAGTTTCGCCTAGGGCGCAAAACTTCCTTGCACCAGCCCTGCCTATAGTCTGAAGCAATTTTTCCCCACAGAAATGAAAGGCTTCTGCTTTATTTCACTGCAGGGAGTGAATGTAAAGAGCATAGTAGGAAGTAAACAAAAGCAACAAAAAAAGTGATGATGACATCTGAGGAGTAAGAGGCTTAATATTCTATGACATTACCAGCCTCAGCAGAAAGGGCAGCATCAGCACCATGACAAGGGGTTAAGAGGCTAATGAAGAGATGGCCCACATCTATGTAGTGTACAATAACTGACATTCCTTCTGAGGCTCACACACTCCATTTTTCCTCAAGGACTGCCACTATGATTACCTGCCACTGCAAGATTTATTCCAGTGCATATCAGGCCATATCAAAGGAAAGAAGGGTATATCACCCTCATTTGACTTCCAGAAATCACACTTCCCAGGAATCCTGGATGTTCAAATGACATCTTCAATGTCTGTTGATGGTGGGTGTTGAATACATTGCACACATTGGAATTCAATTTCACCCAACACAGACAAAATTCATTATGATCTTTTCATCTGCACAGCAAGAGATTCTATTTTCTGGAGTTAATAATAACTCAGTATGTTTATTTTCTAACAGAGGAAAGATTCTGTAGTTGTACAGCTGCTGCTGCTTTTATGTTTGAAATAAAGCATTTTCAGTTTTTCCATGCATTGTTCAGCTGTCAGCAGGTTTTTTTATTCCCTCTTTGACGGATCATTTAAAAATGACACTGAGAGCTTATTCTTTCCCCCATTCTTCCTTGATTACTAAAATTCTCTTCTTCTGTGCCAGAGGATGTGGGTTCAAATCATGCACTGAGACACTGCATTGAACCACAGTGATTTCTGTCCCTAAAAATAAAGGACCAGTCTCTTCTGTTGATTATCTGAATAACAAATGAATTCTCATGAATGAACTGTGTCACATAAAGCAGACATGCATAAGATTAGGATACCAGACCTATTTTGACTCAGTTCAGCAACATCACAGTACCCAACTATGAATATCCACCCAGTAATGAAGGAAGTCACAGCCACTCCATGCACTGTCTCACCTATATCATCATCTCTTCCAAATAGCTGTCTTGCTTATCAACCCAGAAAACCTTCAAGCATTCCAACATTCTGTTACAGCTCTCTAAAGAACTTCCATTGCATTTAGTTGAACATATGTCCAGATCAGAGATGGACTCAACCATTTTGAAGACCCCAAGTCATATCCTAATAGAATTTGGTCTACTCATGCACGGACAGGATGCTGGAAAGAATCACTGGACCACTGGACCTCCAAGTGCAAAATGGATCCATGCCCTTCATAGCTGGAAAAAATGTAAGAAAAGTACCTCTGACTTGTGTTGATCAAAATCATTCATACAGTGTAGGCAATCTACTGGCCACCTTAAAACAAGCAGGTGGTCAAGCTGATTCTCAAGAAACCATGCACATGCACCAAAAATCTCTCAAACTATCATGTCTCTGCCACTCCTTCCAGGGTCAATAATTTAGATGATGATGATTGATGATGATACGCTGACACTAGACTACCTATGCTCAGCATGCATCCTGGGCTTTTTAGTTTTCTCAAGGACATAGCACAGAGATGACCTTGCTGGCTCCGAATGGCTGCTGATTGCACAAGGAAAGTAGTTGAAGGAGCTGGCTTAAGCACTTATTTTGCCTGTCAGAGAAGGCACTCATCCTCTGGTTATCAATACATCTTGTAGCCTTGGGATCATTGATATTCCTGAAACACGAGAATTTTGTTGATTCCTTCTGATCATTAGAGTCTGTTTTATTGATTCAAGGTTCTGGGTTCTTCTGATGTTTAATGGATTGTAGAATCTTTTAATTATAGCCTGGAAAGTGGCCAGCAGTGAGCTAAAAGAACCACTGTGTAGCATCTCATCAGCAGGAAGACTCCTTCAACAGTGCAACTCCATACTAGATCTATTTAGCTATAGGCCTTTATATAATATAAATAGACAGTTATCAGGTACATAAGGGTCATATGAATATTCCAAAAAGGAATTCCATGAAGGGAACTCAATTAATTGGAAGGTGCTTGGGTGGAAAAATAGTCAGCAGATGATACAATGTAGCATGTTCCTGTTCCCACTGCCTAAGATTAAATTATCTTTGTATCAGTGATTTTTTCCATCACAAATACAATCCATAAATTACCCCACACACGATCTTTCTTTCTTTTTTTAAACTTTGAATTTTTTTAAAAAAGACAATCTACTATATTCAGCAATGTTAGTAGTGTATAAAATTCACAATGTTATTTATCATCTATGTTGCTAGACTGTTAGCAGCACTTCCAGGTTATTAGTATTTTTTCTCCTAGCTGGGGAGCTTTAGATGTGTATCTTGATTAACTCATTTTATTAGTAAAGTATTATACAAACAATAGGCTTGATTCACCACTGTACTACTCCAGTTTTAGGTTAGTCTAACTTCATTGATGTCAAGGGATATCTGTGCCTCTTACAGAAATATAAACATAGGGATTCTTACATTCAGAAATGGATATTTGCTTTTTTCACTCCTTTTGAATGTACACTATAACTTTGTTAACATTCTTTAAGGCAAAATAGCCCCTTTTCCCTCATCACTGCCCAAGCACTAAGTAGTATAAATACAATTAAAACAATGCTAAACCCTGCAACCAATTTTGATTTAAGCGTGCTAGTTAGTGGGCTTTCAAAATATTGAGGAATGATGGTTTTGTGGTTAATGAACTGGACAGGAACTCAGCCACTCAGCTGGGTTCAATTTCTTCCTGTGTCTCAGACTTCTTATGGGACCTTGATCTCTTTGTGCCTTGGGTCACAGTTTTTCTGCTTTTATATTGTATCCCTTTTTCCTAATCTTTCTCTATCATGTATATAGAATGTAAGCTCATTGCAGGAGAGTGTCTTGGTATGTGTATGTACAGCATGTGGCACAGTGGGGCCCCAGAATCAGTTTGGGCCTCTGTGCACTTCTGAAATATAAATAATATTTAATTTCTTTTAAGTAAGGGTATTTTAGCTTTAATGTCTTAATGTGTTTACTGGTACTTTAAGAACAGCAATACCCTGATTTGCTAAATGACAGTTTTATGTGACACCAAATATTTTAACATAACTAGGAGATCAGTGAATTAGAAATCAATCAAACAGGGTACCTACCTGCTGAAAATTTATTGGAAATTGAGGTTTAGATATTGGGGTCGTGTGTCACATTGGCATTCTGAAGGACTTCACTCAACTACCTCCACCCTTAGTTAGTTCAAGCCAGTTCTTGTTTGCTATTTGAATAGCAGCTTGGGACTTGATTGTACAAGGAAGGTGGAGTCATGGCACTATTTTTTTTTCGGAGCCTTTCTGTGGATTAAGCAAGGGAGTTTATCTAGTTATGAATTTCCTAGTGCTTCTTGTATTGGTATGATAAGGAAGAATTTCATCTCAATGCACCATCACAAAAGCATAGAGAAGTTCTATGAATAGACGAATTAGTACCAGGAAAATGTGGACTCTTTCTTTTTAAATCTATAACAAGAACACAGGTAGGTGAGGAAAGAGGATCATTCTAGGCATGAATCCTGTGGTTAAGCAGAACAAGAGACAGTGTAGTTTGAGATAACACTGTTTACTCTATTGCTAATCAAGTTCTTCTGTATTACTATAGTCACGTGACTGTATAACCACAGTGATCACTAATATCATCTGACTAAAGCCTGATCAACTATCACAGCTCCAACCCAGAAACTAGTGGAACAAAATTCCTGCATTCAAACCCTTCAGATCAGTCCTCTGCAGGCCATTGATTTGGACTTCTCTTTGTTTTTGTTTTTTTGTTTTCTGCAATTAGTACATTTTCTTTCAGATTCATTATACCCAATTAACATAAAAACATAGACTTAGTCTCCAGTCACAATTTCACACAGTTTTCCATGGCCGCCCAGAGGATTCAGGAGGCCTCGGGCAAAGCAATTTCGGGGGAGCGGACATAAAAAAAGGCGCCACCCACTGCGGCGCTTGTACTCACCAGGCGGCGCTCTGAGTCTTCGGTTGCAGTTCAGCAGCGGGTTCTTCACTCACTCCGGGTCTTCAGCGGCACTGAAGGACCTGCCGCCAAAATCCCGGACCGCCGTCGGGTGAATAAAAATTAAAAAGGCGCCTCTAGCCAGGAAAGGGATTCTCGACCAGGACTTGTGGGGCCCCTGCGGGGCCCGGGGCCTGGAGCAAATTGCCCCACTTGCCCCCCTTCCCTCCCTCCTTCCCCCCGGGCAGCTCTGCAGTTTTCCAGAGTGAGCAGGATTAATTACCAATAAAAATTATAGAACTAAGTGAAAACATTTAATTTATAATGCAAAGAGAACCACTCAAGATGGCTGCCATTTGCACAGAAAAAATAATTTCATGTAATGTTGAATTCGGCCTTGCTTGGATATATTTTGTTTCATTGTTTGAACTTGTTTATTTAACTGTCAGTAATTTTTAAGGCACAGTGGTAGCTCTTGGATACATTTATATTGTGTATTTACTGAGTGCTGATTTCAGTTATTAATTGTGGAGCAAAAGGAGATATGAATGTTAATATTTGTGGGTATAATTTATTTGGACCGTTATTTGAAATGTTTGAGTTTGTCCTACTCTGATAATTTTATTTTATTTTTGACTATTCAGTTTAGATCTGGGACTAAACCAAGAAATGAAATCCAATTATCCTTGAATTTCAAGGAAAGTCAGAGCTACCTGGGTTCAGACTCACTTCACATGTAGCTTTTATTGTAATAATGGGCTGAACAAAAATTCTGTATTGAAATGTCTCCCAGCTTTTCTGCCTGTGCCCTTTTCTAATTCCTGTTCTGTGTAAATCATTACTTCTTAATTTCCACCTAAAACTTTTTGACCGAACTTGCTGAATTGAGTCCAAAACCTCCCATACACAGTGTAAACGGGATGAAAACAAATACATATTGCATTATTTACAGGGAGGACTCTTGCATTGACCATGACTACCTAACACATTTTAAAACCTCACTTTCTTCTTCTGCACTATGTGCTAAGTGGGGCTTGAAAATATGTCAAAACACAATATTTTCCCCATTCCAGACGCTCCCACAGACTGTGATGTGAGTAAGAAAGCAAGGACACTAGAATACCTCTTCCTCCTAGCAAGGAGAATTAGTCAGCATCTCCAAGCTTATACTCCTGCATCATTTGACTTAATTATTTCCCCCACCATACATTGTTGCATGGAAGGATAAAACTTGGTCTTTAGTAAACCAGGTGCTTAAATTTTCTAGTATGCCTATGCTTGGGCACATAAAAGGTGCAATAGAATTAATCAATGGAGGTTTTCTATGTATATTTTCATGTATTTTGTATTATTATTTGACAGATACTATCTGGTAAACTTAAATCAAATAAACAATTATGGGGGGAAAGGAACAAACTTCAAGAGAAATAGGGCCCAATACAATTCCCATCCAAGTCAATGGGAATCCTTATATTGACTCAAATGGAAGTTAGCTCAAGCCAATAGTCTGCAAGCAAAAAGAGTAGTGGTTCTCAACCAAGGAGTCATAACTGAATGAAGATATCTGGGATAGGGTCTCAGAGGGTTCTAGGATATGGAATTATTCAAAAGTGTGATGGGTTTTAAAGGGGAGCCTGTGAGGTTTGGGGGTTAGAAGAATGTTGAGAATTCCTGACCTAGAAAATGTTGTTGTTCTGAGCAATGTGCATATGGGATGGGGAAAAGACATCAAGCTGGTGATGTTATATTAGAAACTTTAATCTGCTTTTTTATTGAACTAAAAAAAACAGTGTACAATTAGAATACAGTATCTACAGAACCGAGTGATACAGGGGCTTGTTCAGTGCCACATCTCTGTCAGACTATGCATACAAAACTAAAACCTTCAGGGGTTGTCATCCTCACTGTCGCTTCTGTTTCTTTTTGTGGTGTCAACAATGAAACACAATAGACATCTGTCTGCATTTTGTAATTAATTGCATCACAAACATAGTTTGGTATTAACAGTGTAAATACTTGTAAAAATATTGTATTATTTTCCTAAGTGACAGAAACTTTCTTCATTGCAGTTTTTAAAACGATTTCTCTGCTTTTCTGTAATTTCAGTCACAGAAATCATTGCACTCAGTGTATCTTTTTTGGATAATAGAGATAGCCAAGCAAGCAATAGAATTGTGTAGATTGGATATTAAATAAATATGGACTAAAGACTCATTTGATGGCTGATCCATTCAAGGCCAGATTTTTTTTCTCCATTAGCTGATAAAACACACTCACAGAGGTGTGTCTGACATGTTTCACAGTGAAGAATCTAAGAGCACATGGATTTATAACTGTCTGTTTTGATCTTATCATAGAAAGACCATAATTTAAGGTTTGCTGACTGTGTTTCTTTAAAATGCAAGCACCTGCAGAAATCCAGCTCTATTTTGAAAGGCTTATGGAGTGATGATTATTATACATCCAGGACTAACTCCAGAGTTGTGTTCAATCATTTATCATGAAGCTGCAACAGTGTTTTCAAGTGAACAGTAAATATAAGTGATACTGGTTTGAAGGAGAGTTGTAATGCTGCAGAGAGTAGATCTGAACAACCACAGATGGTGATCCAAGTTGTAATGAAGTGATGGGTTGCATGGATCAATGGTTATGTAGATAAAGTTGGATACTCCACATTGAGTTCATATTAAAATCATAAGGTATGGAATATTGCCAGTTTGTCAGAGAAAAATTAAAGTAATCTAATTAGAATATGATAGATGTCAGAGTAATAGCTCCTACCCAGAGCATCAGTGCTAAAAGGAGATGATATTTTGAGCAGCAGAAGAAATGAAAATGAAAAATGATATGTAGGTCTAAACTTAAAAAGATAGATCTAATTACTCATGATGTGTGCCTGCTACTTTTTGAGCACTGCAACTTGCTTTCACTTCAGTAGTAAGTTTACTAGCAGTGAGTGAGTATTCCTAAGATTTTAAAATGATATTTATCTTAGTCCGATTTGATCTGGCTACCCTACTGTCATGTTGGAGGGCAGCCAGGCCAAATTTGACTGAATAGTGTTGACCTGGTCCATGGGGTCACAGTGCCACTCTTTCAAATTTGGAGGAGGTGGCTGAAGGGGCTCATGGACCAGGTGGATCAGGCTGCTAGGAACGTTTGAGATATGAAGAACGGGGTCAGGTGCAGGTGCCCCCTCACTTTAAATGATAGTCCATGGACCCTGTCTATAAAATAATGTTTTACACAAAAATAGCAAAGACTGGGTCATGTGGACAAGAAGGCAAAATAAATGCAGTTCATCACAATTGTGTTATACAGGTTATCTCAAATTATTTTTTAAAAACTCTGTTGGAATGTCTAAAACCTACTTTAAAATATGTAATTAACAAAGTATATATGTAACAAAGTACATAGGGCTAGATTCTGACATGGTACACACATTGAATAGAACATTACAGAACAAGTATCCTATTGAACCCCTTTGGATGATAAGTGGAGTAAGATATTACAATGTGTGTTGAATGATGTGTGGGAGGAGAAAGTTTTTATTACCTCTCACTTTAAAAATATATGCAAAGCTCACTGTTGGTTGTTTTACCACCAGCAACACATCATGATTTCTCACTCATGTAGTTCAAGTATGTATTCAGCTACAGAATAGTTATTAGGATGAGTTTTGTATTACTGCTTCTCAAAGCCAGGGGCATGTGCCAAACATCATATTGCATATCTACAATGAAAGTTCACAGTTCACAATGGTGTGTTGGTTAAAAATGTCATGAGTGAGTTTTGCAGATCATACAAAATGAGAGCTAGCTGGTCCTTTGTGTCGCAACACATTTTATTTATCATATATTATAAATAAATTAAATAAAATCCTGTATTATAAAAATATGTCTGCCCATTATAGTCTGTATTGCCACATTTTCACCTCATCTCAACACCTTGTAAATCACAGGCCATAATACTTCCCCAAAATCATTTCCTGTTTGTATTAGAGAATATTTTTTTAGAAAAAAAGAACCATTTCAAAGCTGATGAACTGTTCATTTTTTCTGGGATTTTCTCATTAACATTCTGACAGCTTTTGAAATGCCCATTCTGAAATACCCAACTTTTGATAACTCCCACAGTAAGAAGTTTGAGTGTTTAATACCTTGTAGTGGTATAAATGACTATATATATATATATATATATATATATAGAATACACATGTTGGGTTTTCATTAATGTCAGTGTGAGCCATGTGAAGGCATAGAGGCAGAATTTGGCTCTAGATCAGGTGGAAGAAGAGCAAGCTTTATTTTCTGCTGTCTTCTGTGTCATCATCAAAACTGCTTGTTAAATACAGAAATACAGTAAACTTTATTGTTGGAGTTGGTGGATAGAGATAATGTATGAAAAAGAAAAAGTTTAGATTTTTGTAGGCAAGATTAAATTTGGAGTATCATCAGGATAAAAAAAAAAACCTGTTGTTTTGATTTTTAATAGCTGAGATAGAAAAGGTCCAGTGAAGGACAACGAAGAAGGTTACAGGTTATGTATAGCAGAGATTACATAAGAAGAGAGAAAGGGCAATACTAGGATTATTTTGCATGAAAAGGACAATTGACAGAGATGACTTGACTACCATTTCCATAGTTATAAAAGATGACAAAAACAAGTGATGCCTCCCTTTTATCATGCCCCAGAAAACAAGAGCAAGGGACAACTAGAGGAAATGGATGCACAGTGAATTTAGAAAAGAAGAACAGGAGTACTTGTGGCACCTTAGAGACTAACAAATTTATTAGAGCATAAGCTTTCGTGGACTATATATATATTTCGTGGATATATATATCTCCTCAATATATGTTCCATTCTATATGCATCTGAAGAAGTGGGCTGTAGTCCACGAAAGCTTATACTCTAATAAATTTGTTAGTCTCTAAGGTGCCACAAGTACTCCTGTTCTTCTTTTTGCGGATACAGACTAACACGGCTGTTACTCTGAAACCAGTGAATTTAGAAGTAATAAAAGGAAATACTGCTGCAAAACAATGTATAATGAGCTCACTATTGCAAGAAGTCAAATCAAATACTGTGGTTGGATTTTTTAAAAGAGCTTAATAACCATCTGATCAATAAAAGCAACAAAGAGTCCTGTGGCACCTTATAGACTAACATAAGCTTTCGTGGGTGAATACCCACTTCGTCGGATGCATGATCCAGACTAACACGGCTACCCCTCTGATACTTGACATCTGATCAATAACATTTATAATGTACATTAGTATATGGGTAGTTATTAGGGCTAAAGAAGGATTTTTTTGTTCAATGTACATAATTGCAGAATTGTTTAGGAAGAGAACAGTTTGAGATCCTTGATGGAAGGTGCTTTATTACATCAGAGTCCAAAATGTGATAGGTACTTAACAAAATAGATAAAATAGCTAAGTATTGTTGTGGGGATTTCACTTTCTCTTAAAACAGAAAGCCTGGGCCACTGAAGGAGAAACTGCTAGAGACTTCATAGTCTGATCCAGTAGGTTCTTAAAATAAGGAAATTCCAGTGGTAATGGCTGATACTCAAAAAATATGGATATGATATTAAGAGTCACTTTCTCTAACTCTCAACACATTATAATATGTAATTGCTTCAGTTGGGTATTCATTTAGAATTGTAGTCAAAGTCATCATAACTCTGCTTTGACTCTCTTTAATTTTTAATTGTAATGTTTATATTATATTTTCTCCACACTAGGGTCATGATTCTAGGAGTATTTGGCAATATAGCCCTCTGCTAAAGTGAAAATGTATATTCTTTATTAGAAACTAGTATAGGTGTGGGCTGATTATATCTGGCATCTTCTGGAAAGGAGGATGGGGTTGTTTATTTGTTTTTTCCCTAAGAAGCATGCAAGTGATGATGTTAGTAGAGAATATGAAGATACGGCATAGTAATTTTTACTGAATCCATCTGCCAAGCCAGCACTCTAAGAATGGGATGTTTCCGCTTATGTGGACTATTTTGTCAATTCCAACAGGCTTGTAGCATTGCACTTTTTTACCTGTTGTCTTGGTGTTTGCAATAGTAAAGCAAATAAGCATGTCTAAGGTTATTCTTTTTGCAGCCTATGAATGTGTAATTGCTAAGATTAGTGATTCTGGCATTTTATTTATTTTCTGAAATCTGTGCATTTGACTGCATGATCTTATTAAACATTGTTTTCTACCTTCTGATGATATGTGCTCCTGCTAGGAGGGAAAGATGATTTGCAGTGACTCAGTACCAGATTCCTGATTTTATGTCACTTTACAATTTACTGTACCTTTTATCATTGCATCCTCTCTTCAGTCCCTTCTCTTTGTTAATTGACATAATTTAGCAATTATCTCATCATACCAATTTGGCAACTTATTTATTTGACAGTAATATTTTCTGAGAACATAGAAATGCAGTGGATGCAGCTACAAGAAGAAAATCTGTGTTACAATTAGCTTGTGGGAAAGATGTGCCAAGGCTTTTTTAACTATTCTCTGGCATTCTGAAGATATTGCTGCTTTAACCATTTATTTCTTCAGAGCAAAAAAATGTGAAGTAAAGCTCAGAATATGTTAAAATGTGAAACCTGGCTATTATAGTATTATAGTGGCATTGTTTGATATCAGGACCCTGTTGTGCTAACCACAGTACAAATGCATAGGAGGAGACTTGCAGTCTGAACAGACTGCACAGAGCAAGAGAGGAAATGAAAACAGACAGGTGAAGTGACTTTTCCAAAGTCACCCAGCAGGTCAGTAGCAAAGCCAGGAATAGAACTCCATTCTATTGATTTTGAAGGTGGGTCCTATTCAGTAGACCACACTGCCTCTCATATAGGGCAGAGGGATGAGGACTTCTACTCTCTTGACTGCATGGAAAGGGGGGCTCTATCCCCTAAAATATAACAAAGGGTATCTACTCCCCCTGCATAGCTGGGAGTAATTCTTCCTCCAGAGGCATGATCTCACCCTGACCACCCACTGATGCAGTGACAGTCCATGCTGAACCCTACACAGGATGTTGCTTAATGCTCCTTGTCAGGAAAAATACCTGTGTTGTTAAACCATTTAAAGGAAAAAAAAGTTTCTTTAATTCTTAGAATTAAAAATAAGCATTCTTTTGGGGCTAAAGAGCCTAATTTTCCCAGATTTCTTCCTTCTTTTTTTTTTAGCTTAGCCTTTAACAACTTCAAACAATAGTGTTTGTGTCATATAGTTATTTTAACTTGTGTGTCAGTCAAGTTTATTATAAATCAGTGCCTCTCTTATTCTACCATATATTTTATAATATTTCCATCACCTAAATGACAGTCAGGTTTCATTAGAGAGTTCCCCTTTCAGATCTCAAAAGGAGCCTTTTGTGTATCCAAATTTCCTTTTAAACCAACCATCATTTTTCTCTTTCATTGTCTTGTGTTCTTTCTAATACTACATTATAGGCGTACTGCTAGGACTTCAGCAATGTTCGCAAGCTCCTTTTCAACTTCATTATCATCACTTAAATCTATGGACCTTTCTGAATCTTACAATTTATAATAAAGCGTCTTACCGAGATTTCCCTCTGGTCATTGTTTAATCCTTTCAGTACACTGCTGTGATTAACCAGTTTTGCTTTTTATTTCTAACTGCATAGAGTTTTTCTGCCTTTGAAGGATATTTAAAATTAAGGCATACATCTATTCCAACCATCTCTGCAAATTACTGAAAATACTCAAATTACATTCAGTCAAGGTGCACATGTCAGCAAATTTAATCTAGCAGGTTCAGTGATATTGCTATTAACCTACAGAACTTTATTGATAATCTCTCTCAAGCAGTTTGATCTTGTCAAAGTTCCTGAGCACTGGTGGCTTAATTTGGGAGTTGTGAATTTCACACTCTCTAAAGCAGGGGTAGGCATCCTATGGCACGTGTGCCGAAGGCGGCACGTAGACTGATTTTCAGTGGCACTCACATTGTCTGGATCCTGGCCACCAGTCTGGGGGGCTCTGCATTTTAATTTAATTTTAAATGAAGCTTCTTAAACATTTTAAAAACCTTATTTACTTTACATACAACAATAATTTAGTTATATATTATAGACTTCTAGAAAGAGACCTTCTAAAAACGTTAAAATGTATTACTGGCACGTGAAACCTTAAATCAGAGTGAATAAATGAAGACTCGGCACACCACTTCTGAAAGGTTGCCGACCCCTGAAAAGAATGTGCTAGTTGCTGGTGAGCTGTAACATCTCTGGTATATTTTACATCTGTCAGCCTGGGTAAGTTCTCAGCTTTGATAGACATTCCTACACTGCTTTGGATTTGGCTGTCATACAGTGTGCTATCTTTACTCTAAAAGAAGTCATTACCCCAGAATCAGAGAGAAAACACTGTGACTTACTACTTAAATACTTGGAATTCTAGATGTTTTGTTATCTGATGCTTTAACCAGTGTTTTGATCATCAGATGTAGTAGTTTGTCTCTCAAGTGTGAGATTGTAAGATTCTCTATTTCCAAAGCCAATTTGTTTTTCAAATTATATTCATTTTCTCAAGAAATACTGCTACTAAAGAACTCAATCCACAAGACTCTCAGGTCCTGACATTCTCTTTATTCCCTACCACAGAGATATGTTCTATTTTTTAAAATAATTCAGGCTACGATGTTTAAGTGAATCTTCTAAGCTCATAACTAGAGTCCTACCAAATTCACAGTCAATTTTGATCAATTTCATAGAATTTTAAAAATCATAAATTTCACAGTTTCAGATATTTAAATCCACATTAAAACCATACCATGCCACCCTTACTTCTGCACTGCTGCCTGCAGTGGTATTGCCTTCAGAGTGGGGCTCCCAGCCAGAAGCCATGAGCTTCCTGCATCCAGGGGAGGTTCCCAGAGGTCCATCTAATCTGCCCCTGGGAACAGCCCTGCAGGGAAAGAGGAAGCCCCGTCCCTCCCCAACCTGGCTGGGCCCAGCAGCTGGAGCCTGGTGCACTGTAGGAGCCCTCAGCCCTGTCTTTCCCCTACACTAGCCAGATTTCATGGGGGAGACCAGATTTCACGGTCCGTGATCCTTTTTTCATGGCCATGAATTTGGTAGGGACCTACTTATAAGCAAGACAGCAATTCACGCCTCTGTTTTATTAGATGTTTTATGTAAGGTGATGAAATGTTTCTGACATGTTAATAGCATGACATGATGTATTATCTGGATAAGAGACTTGTTATTATTTCTCAGCCTCTTCTCTGACTAACATATTGGTATATTTGTTGTGCTGTTGTACAGTACCTAATGGTAGGGAGTATTCAAGTTCTAGTATATACAAATAAGAGGCATTACCTATATGAATTAACTGGAGATGAAATTTCTTGAGTTGGGGCTATCAGATGCTGGCTGTCCTCCTAAATTAAATCTGGTCTATAATATCTGAAGTATAACCACAAAAAATGGTTTGGAGACAGCAAAGTCAGGAAACAGGGAAGAGCATGAACTGCCTTCTCCCTGTTTGGAGAGACCAAGTGTCATATCCCCTACTCATACTCACCATGCTGTCTTTCTATCTTAAAAATGGTCTGCTGTGAGACCCCTCCTCACGTGCCAGCAATAGGGAGTAAGCAGTGACCTTAATGTGACAGCTAGAGAAACTTCAGAGATTCCTCAGGAGGGTTCAGTAAAAGATTTGCTGATGTTCATAGACCGCTGGTGAGTCTCGGCCCAGGGTTTCCAAACTTTTTGCCAGCATGACCCCATTTTAATGAAATATTTCCTGGCGGGACCCCAGACTGCATTGAGGATGCCATTTTGTAGAGCAAAGTGGTGTCCTATAACATTATGACCTTGCACGCACCTTACATGTGAGGCCATGCTGTGTAGTGCAAAATGGCATCATCTGCACAGTAGGAATTGCTGTGACACCATTGTGTGGGGAGACTTTGGCAAACCAGTAAAGTGCCTAAAACCATTATGGCTTATTGTTAAAAAGCAACCTAGTCAGCAAGCTGTAAATTGGCCAGTCAGCAAACTCAGCTTGACCAAGGCAGGAGGGGAGAGGGTTTTGGGGTGCCACGGAAGGGGCAGCTTGATCCCGCGTCCTTCCTGCTAAGAATTGTGTTGAAGTTGCTGATACATGCATTTTAAAAGAGCAGGAATGTCTATTGGGGGTCTCAGAGCTGCAGACTCTGGAAAAACCCACACCTGGTTAATCAATAATAAGAAGGAATCTCTTGCTTGAAACTGCTTACTTAATAAGTTTTCTTTAAGGGACATGTCATTGTATTACTAATGTATAAATAAGGGGGGAAAGCTTGAGATAGGGGGGACTCTTCGGGACTGGTCTCTCCCTCTGGATGCATCTTGTGTTCCCCACCGGCAGACGGGCTGCCACTGTGTCACTCGAGAGCCACACTCAGCTTTGGTAATTATCAAGGGTTGGGGGTGTTTTACTAATCTTGTTGCGGACGTGTGTAAATGCTTGAGACTAGTAAAGTTTAGCTTTAAGTGAAAGCACTCTTGTGTTGTCCTGTTTGTGCCAGCCATCTATCGGTCGGACGGCCGTGTCTCCCCTGATTTATTTCCTGACACCTCCTCGCACAGAGTAAAGTTACAAGAGCTTTGGGTTGAAAGAACCTCGGGTAACACAGCTACTGATGGCACGACCGCATTTGGAGGTGTGACCCACATTTTGGGAACCGCTAGTTTATGCCAATTTCAAATGAAATTGGGATCAGTTTGTAGTTTAAAGTGGAACCTCTGCAAAACAGCTCAAACTATGGCAGATTAGGATGAGTGTGTTCTGAATGTCAAATTTACCTATGTAATAGTCCATTCCTAAAGCAATTTAAAAAAAAAATCCTCTTACTGAGTACTCCACTGTCACAAATTTGTCCACGAATTGTGGCCACCTACTAGGAACAGGGTGGCCTGTGTCATGAGCTTGACATCAGTCTCTAAGCAGTTAATAAAAATAGCAAACTCAGGATTCAGCTGTTGGCACCTTTAAATAAACCAACACACCTTCAAATGCAAGCATTTAGGTGTGGTGCTTGAAGGCAAGGTCCTGACCTGGTTCTGGGCTAGCACTGATGTGTTCCTCCTTCATCCCAGTCTCACATTTCAATCTCACCCAACACTGCCCTTTGTTAACTGGCTTGCTGACTCCAAATTGATAAATTTCCTCCTGGACCCTCTAGGCTTCCAGAGAAGTAAATCTTGTTGGTAGCCTGGTCTGAGTGGGTTTTCCTTGAGCACAGATGCCTCTAGCATGGGGCAGAGAAAGTCTGATAGACCCTGTCTTACTCACACAATAACATCTTCCCTTCTCTCACTTGTGAATGATGTGCCTTTAATTAAGAAGACTAAGAAGAGTACATATGCAGCTTTCAGCTCTCTTCCTAATCTCTATCTGCATATTTGTGTTACAGGATAATACAACATGGAATAATTTGTTATTGATTCTCATTACAAAATAATCCTGTCTCTGGCTTTTTGGGGAATGGTGGTCTGTGCATCCCAGAGTCTTTTTAGTGTAAAAATACCAACATATAGTACCCGAGAATATGAAAACTTCAAAAGATTAGTTTCTTCTTTAGATTAATCAAAAATATGTTTCTTTCCCCCAAAACCAGTCATTTAGTGAACATCAAAACTAGTGATGTATTTCTATTTTTAGTTAATAAGAATGTTGTTTTTTAAACTATGAAATAAATCTTTACTTGTGTGTGTGCGTGCGAGCGCACGTATTTGCGTCTATATTCAGATCTCATGGTCTTGAGCCTTGTAGTGCCTTTGTTTTTGTTGAGTCCTAAATCAAATACAGTAGAGGATAGGTTCAGTATTCAATGAAAATAAGTGGACTAGATCTTTGGTATCTGAGGCAACTAGATTTTAACCCCCCAATGTCAGAAAGTATAATAAAAATAATGCTGCAGAGGATCGCCTGAAATTAACTATTTACTGGTACTGTAAGACTTTTGATTGTTTGTTTGTCAGTACATTTACAGGGGTACAGAAATTATCTCTTTGATCTATTTTAAAGAGTATCCCTTTATACAGGGTTTATTTTGAAGATTGTATGTATGGGTTGCGATGCCAAAACTCCTGGCCTGGAATTATAGTTGATAACTTTTATTTAGAATGCCCTTTCTGGCTTCCCTATAGCACAAAGCCCTCTTTCATCCCTGCCAGGGCATCTCACAGTGGCCTGCAAATACCCGGTTATTTCTATAAGAGTTACAGAAACTCTGTTCACACGTAGATGAGTGATATCATTTGAAATACTATCAAACTTTCTATTGCCAATGCTTAGAGCTAGATTGTCCCACTAAGTACAGACTCACCATGGGACTGGTGCAGAATTGCTGTGCCACAGGGAAAGTTCTGGAAGGGGTCGGCTCTGGGAGCTTGCCTTCATGTTGGATGAATGCACCCATTGCTCGGAAGAACTGAGCAACAGTGATTATGGCTGGCCTGTGTACTGGGTGGAATGTTATCCGATGGCTCTTTGCACCTCCTCTCTCTTACAGAAGGGCCAATTAGAATCTGGACCCTAATTTCAGAATTCAGTATTAGATTTAAAATACTAGTTATTTTTTCAGGTTTGAAAAATGGATGGTGGATTTTCATAGAAACTGAATATATTTTACAATGTCCTCAACTCATCCTCTTCTTTCTTTCCTCCCTCCCAAACAATAATCCCAAACTTTGCCTCCTGCACTAGATGCATCCTATACAGGTGCCTCTCTCAGAAATTGTGTAAAATATATTGATGTAATGAAGGCCTTGCCTGAAGTGTTGATGTGATCTAATGTCATAGATGCTAACTGAAATCTTAAATTAGAGATTTAAAAAGGTTCATTCATAAATGAGGAAGGACTCCAAAATTTAATGGTTCAGTGGACAATGGATATTTATTCATATAACAGAATTATAAAATTACTGGATGAAAAGATATACTATATTGTTTGGGGGTTTTTTTTGTAAATGTTTTGATAGTGTCTTGAATTGTATCCTGAAATGTAATTGAAATTGACTTGAATATGATCACTGTTCATTGCAGGGTTATTAACAAAAGATAACAATGTAGCTCATAGGGGAGATATCTAATGGTGTACTCTAGGAATTGGTATTAGGTGCAGATTGATTTAACATCTTCATTGCTGATGAAGAAGAAAGGATAAAAACATGATGACATTGATGGATGAAACTGATGTGAAAAAAAGATAGACATTAGAATGTTAGGCAGAAATTAACAAAAGGTTTCAGTTTAACAAACTTGCAAGGTAATCCGTCTGGGGAAAAGTTAATTCAAATACAGATATTCAAGCGGATAGGAAATCATGGAAAGGTATGGAATTGTGATAATGAAGAACATATTAGATATGAGTTCGCAATATAGATTTGTGTTTCATACATGACCCAATGTAGTTTTAACTTGTCACAGACTAGGGACGTAGTAGGCCCTCTCTACATGGCTCTAACAAAGTAGCATGAGAAATATTGTGCTTGTTACTGGGATCTTATTGCTGGAGACACAGATGATAATCAAAGGAAAACAACAAATAATTAGATTGGGTGGAAAGACTGACTTTAATGAGTTAAATATACATAGCGTGGCTAATAAAGAAAATGAAGGGGGACCTGATAATATACCACAAATATTTAATGTATTTAAAAACTGAATGGGAAAAAATAGATTGTGACAAGAAGATCAAGATACAAACTTCATGTATTTAGGAAAAGGAAACTTTAGACTGAATGAAAAAATGTGCTGTCAGCAAGAGCTTGCCCAGGAAAACAGACTGTTCCATTTAAGCTATAATTTCTTTCTTTATGTGGGGATATGATGGTATAATAGAGGGCAAGAATAACAAATTTATCTGGCATCATGAGTTTAGACACCAAGCTTTTCTTTGAGAACTATTGAGAAAAAGGGAAGGCAGTTTGTTAAAATTTGTTTGGCTTCAGTGCTCCATTTGGTACTCTAAAAGCTTGGATGGGTGACCTATTTCCCAGAGACACCGGGAGAAAAATCAATCTCCCATGCCATATTTGTCGTTAAGACACTATTTACAGGAATGACTGTACAGATTTGTTAACAGTAGAGTATCTCATTGTTTAACACCATTCGTATGTGTCGTGATTCTCCATGAATGAATAGCATGTATTGGCACCCTTGTATTTCTTCACACCAGTGAAAAAAGGTGAATACCTTTTTTTCCTCCTGATTCAGCTACATTGAAACTCATAGTATGAGTATTACTGGCTCTTCACTGAACTCAGAAATCCTGTCAATACATAAGCATGAAATTGCAAGTTCTCATTTGCACTGGAAACCTATAACTGGTCAAATACATCCATAAGCCCCATATCTGTCTTTAAAGGTCTCACATAGCAGACTATAACTTTTCATTCTATACATCAGCATAAGTTTTTCCAGGGAATTGAGGAAATAATATAAATTTGGCAAAATGAATAAGGCATAGGGATTTGCCTACAATTATGCTCACTAAACAGTATGTGCATCTTTCTCTGCAGGTTTTAAAGCAACAGCAACACTTTAGTTTTCTTAGAAAATATTACTACTAGCATTACAAGAGAGAAATTTCACTCATTTATTCCAATGTCCTTCAATATGTTTGAGTCAATTTTCAGAGGGACTCCCAATAATGATGGTTCAACTCCTCTAAGGCCTCTGCTGGAAAACTAAAAAGGAAAGATGGAAAATGGATGAGTATAGAGAATGGAAGAGTAGAGAAGAGATGAGGAGAGAAATAAAAGAATGAATGTCAGAGAGGGGATAGGGATAGTGAGAGGGAAATAAGAGAGAAGAAAGGAGAAAATCAAGTGGAAATGAAGGGAAATAAGTGATGGAAAGTGGAAGAATAAAACCAGACGTTTCAAAGTATAGGTCTTACATGGTTTAGCTAGTATCCGGTGGCTAATAAAATGTGAAATGCTAGCGTTTGCTTGGTAGTAGGCATCAAAGATATACTTCAATGATTTCTATTAAGCTGCCTTATCCTTAAACTACCTCTTTTCTTGTTTAAACTCCGGGACTAGTGAGTACCGAAATCATCTCATTTGCTCTCCCTTTGGAACCTGACAAATGCATCTACCTAGTTATATTTTAATAATGTTGCCTCAACAGTTTCTGAAAATGAGGCCCGGTATCTCACATCGGGCCCTCAAAATCTGTAGTCACTTGTTAAAATTTAGGGCTTATTTAAGGATATTTGCTACTGTGAGGATATAATGTGATAAAATATTATAATCTTCTCTCTCATTCTGTGCTGAACAATCCCAGACAATCCCCTATCCCCAGTTCAGATGTTTCCTTTAGTGGAATTTCATTTGTGACAAGAGGATAGTTACTGTTTTATGATTTATAGATTTAGACTAAGGAAGTTTGTCCTGGTCTTGTCATTTGGTTGTGTCAGATAAATATGAAAAAATGATGAGGGATGTTATACTGAATTTATTGGACAGCTACATAAGCCCTGTGCTATCCTTGTGTGTAAAATATAGATTATTGCCAAGATTGAATACTCACTTTGGGACAGATTCATTATTATGAGGCTGGAGGTGAAAATGATATTTTCTATACCCACAGGAGCTATTAGGCAGTGTGAGAATTCACCACTGTGGAAAATCAGACTAGTTTCACTGCTGCCATTCTCCAATGAGGGTTTCCACTGTGAGAGATAAGCTTTAAATTCAGGCCTACTGGATCCCCTCATTAGAGGATGCCCAGGAGCCATGCTTAGTCAGTGTGTTACCTCAACCTCTCAACCTACCCGCTTTGTAGTTGCTCTTGCAATCACTGGGATCTATGTGCTCCCACCCCTAATGGATGTTGCATTACCACAGGCCAATTGATCCTGTTGATGACAATGTGTTTACTTCTAGTCTGAGAAGAAGGGAGGGAGTCAGGAGGAACAGGACTGGAGAGAAGTGCGAGGGAAGGGAGGGCAGTTGGAATGAGGCTGAGGAGAAGTCACTGTGAGAAAGAAGGTGGGAGTGGGATGGCACAATGTCCAGTCAACACTACAATAAGCATTGATGACATCATCAGTGTCCTAAAGACCCTGCTGCGAAACCTTCTGTGGCTGCTGCTGCTGCTGGCTTGAGTTTCTCTAGCCCTGGAACTGGCACGACCTAGCATTTATTTCTTCCAAATCACACAAGGTTTGGGGACATGCCATATGGCTTATGGTTCCTCAGAGGGAAGGGGAGTTGCTCTTTCACAGTCTGGGTTGAGAGGAATGCTGGGGGTGTGGAGTGACTGTAGCTGGTCCCCATTTTCCTCATTCCCTCCCCTGATGCTGCAATACCTGCAGAGGCTGCTTTTACAGCTACCTAACATTTGTAACTAAGACCATAGCAAATACTATGGCAGTTTCTCATAGTCGACAATAAGGGAAGATTACATTTAAATGCTTTACTTTGCATGTTTTCTCTTTCTTAAATGTACAGTATTTTGTTTAAATGGGACTGTCATTTGGATTTGACTATTACTGGGCTGCGTGGTACTGATTGAATGTCCCAGGAGATGTGGGAATTTCTACCTCTGGGGGAAAGAGACAATAGGTGGAGTTAACTATTCTGGAGATATCTAGTCAGAGAGATCCTCTGTTCAGCAAAGCACTTAAGCCCATGTTTCAGTCTCAGTGCAGTTAATAGGACATAAGCCTATGCTCAAGTGCTTTCCTGAATAAAGATAGACTTAAGCATGTGCTTAAATACCTCAGGTTTGGGCCAAATAGTGGTTCAGGAGGGATTGTGATTTCTATCCATTGAGTGAGGTAACACAGAATGTAGGCATCCAATTATATTGGTATGGAATGAACTCTTATACCTTAGGGATTACTGGATGATATATTGAATTGTAGCCATATCCCATGATTGTCAGCACTGTATCTATTTTAAAATCCTATATGGCTTTTTCACTGGTATATTAATATGCACAGTGGAATGTTTTCTTTTAACAGCTATTTCGTTCCTTTGACCATTCTTTCAGTTGTGCTCAAACAAACAAACATAATTAAAGAACATAAGCAAGTCGGTGTCCAGTTCAGAAGTTGTAAGTTGTCAGAGAAAATTGCACCCCCAGAACTGGTCGTTGTGTTCTGCCTTTTAAATACTATTTAAATGGCCTTGGTTTGATCGGCATATGTTACAACTTCATAAGAAATTAATCTTAGCAAGGAAGAATGCTTTGTACAAAGGTTCATAACATTGTAATAAGGAAAAGGACTGGGGGCAAGGGTGATGCTTCTGGTATTCAAAAAATTAGAAGGAGTTAAAGATGAAAACTGAATTCTGAAAGCTGTATGAAAAGAGATGTTAACCTCTTCTGAGTCCTTTCTCAACCACCTGCCAGTTCTAGAATGAAAACCAATATAAAAATGTAACACTTTCGCAGCCATAGAATCCCTTTAGAAAGATTAAAGCCTGCCACTGTCTTCTCTTCATGCAAAAACATCCCCCCCATGCCCATTGTTCCTCTCTGTAACATATTTTGTTCTGTGTTGTGTTTTTGTTTAATGATAATAGATTCATTTCATTATTTCCCCCCAAGAATAAGAAGCAAAACTTCTCAAATTAAAAAGTGGCTACAAGTTAACATCTGTGCCAATGTGAAGAACAAGGACAAACTTCCCATGGTTCCTTTTTTTAGAACACAGAGGGCTTTTTTCCAGGAATCCTGAAGGCACTCTAAAGGATTACACATGTAGCCTTTCTGTATAAGTGAAAGATAAAAGTGCTGCTGTAGAAAGAATCAATGTCCTGCTTTAAAAAAAAGAAATACAAGCTCTCCTTTGGGAAAATTGTTATGACAAAAGCAAGAGCCCTGTGTAGTTTCTGTGATGTAATGGTATGCAGTATTCTTCTTCTTTATATTTTATATAATAAGTCTTTTGCTTGCTTTTGAACTGATGATTCTCAAGGATGAAATATCCATGGGTATAGGCAGTAAGAGATGGAACAGATTGTTTAGCATAAGCCATTTACACATATTTCAAGGGACCATTCAATGTGAAGTGTCCCATTAAGACCCCTCCAGTCATAGAGAGGAAAGGAGGGGTGGGAAGCATCTGGAGGGAATGGGGGAGGGGGCAGAGGGAAGTTGTTAGTGGGGTATAGATTGTTGTAATAAGCCATAAATCCATTGTCTCTCTTCAGTCCCTGATATTTAGTGTCTAGCAAAGTTATGACTTTAAGCTCCCAGGATCATCTTTTGAAAGTGTTGTGTAGGTTTCCTTTGAGGCTGAGGAAAACTAGTAATTATTCTTTTCCATTTCTTCTCAGTAGAAATTGATACACTTTTCAACTGTGGATGCAGGCAAACAAACAAGGCTTTAGATTATGTCATGAGTGTAAAGGAATAGCACTTCTTCAAAACAGGTGCAATATAAACTATACCAGCAATTAATTTCTTACACTAACAGCAGATCCAAAAAATGCTACTGTTTATGGTTATACCAAGTGGTCAATACTACAGAGATAGTTTCCAGTTTTAGATTATTAGAAGAGTACATTTTAGGGTGGCAGAATAGGAGACTGAGAGTCAGGACTTGGGGTATGGGTTTATTTCCCTTACCACCACTAATTTGTTAGAGACAGGACTCAATTTCTGTAATTCAATTTCCTCATTTGTAAAATAGAGCTGGTACTACTGTATTGATGCTTTGAAATAGCAGGCACTATGTAAGTGCCATGTATTTTATTATTTATATGACAACTTCATTGAGAAGATCTCAAGGTGTTTAGAAGTGAACAAAAAAACAAAAAGTTTACTTCAGTTACCACTGTGATGAAACACAGAAGCTTTTTGAGAGAGAACAGTAACTATTAATGGCAATTTATAACAGGAAGTAAAGATGAACATTTTTTGTAGGGCTGGTTGAAATTTTTCCATCCAAACTTTTTTGACAGAAATTTTTCAGAAAAAAATTCTTTCTACAGAAATTTTTGATTTTTCATTGAAAAACTAACACTTGAAATCTAAACATTTTCAGTTTTCAGAACATTTCAGTTCATGGAGAATTGGTCAATCAATGGTTAGTAGCCAGGATGGTCAGAGATGCAACTCCATGCTCTGGGTGTCCCTAAACCTGTGACTGCCAAAAGCTGGAACTGGATAACTGGGAATGGATCGATCAATACTTGCCCTGTTCTGTTCATTCCCCCTGAAGCATCTGGTACTGGACACTGTCAGAAGACAGGATCCTGGGCTAGATAGAACATTGGTTTGATCCAGTATGGTCATTCTTATGTTCTTAGATTCATTGACTTGTGGGAATTGTAATAAGGGTGCTTTATGCTCCCTTTCTTCTCCATAAGCTAGAATCCTCAGCTGCATCTCCTGAGACGCACCACAGCTTTGTGACTGCCATAACGCATGATATCCTTTCAAAGAGAGAGGAGACCATGGTAGGTAGATGTAGCCCAACCAGGGAGATAGATTGATAAAAGGAGAATTGAAGCATGAAGAATCTGAACTAGAACTTCCATCAGACACCACCATTACAGAATTATGTTTTTTTTTTAAATAACACCTTTTAACATTTTTTTCTGTAGAAAAAATTAATTTTGTCAAAAATTTACATCTCTAATCTTTAAACAACTAGGATTGCAGTGAGTAGGAATGTTGCTTTACATCCCATCTAAAAGTTGAGGCCAACCACTTTCCCTCTTATTGCTATGTTATGTTTGGTTTAAGAGGACAGAGTCATACCTACATAATCAACAGCTTTCTGCAGCCATTAAATATCCCTTGGATGTCTTTATTCCAATTATTGACCCACTTCTGGACAAAATCACAACCCAAAGGGCTATAGCTGCAGGGACTAACATATTCTGTCAAATGTAATAGCTCATTCTGGTTACACTTTTAAAAGGCTGTATCTACTTTAAATAATTTTTTTTCTTAATGTAGGATTGTACCATGTGTTTTTTTTTAATTAGAGAAGGGGAAAAAAATTGGCTTGTCAGTGAATAGTGCTACTTTCAGTTAATAAAAACTGACATTTGAACTCCTCCCATCTAATCTTCTGACAGAAAAAATGATTTGAGTATTTGTGTTCAAAATATATTGCAGCCATTGAATTAGAATAATTTTAACTCGCCAACATGTTATTTCAGGTTATGTGTAAGTAGACAGGGTAATAAAATAGGATGCAAGTATTATTCAATCAAAAGCTTTTGGAACATATTAGAAATTCTCTGTCTCCTTTTATTTAATGTATCATATCACACATACATATCCATTTGTCACTAAAGGTCTAGTCTTATGATTAATCATATAAATCTCATAAGTGTTTCCTAAAACTTAATTATAAGTAGATAAATTTATTTTGAAATATTGAAGTAATCAGATCCATGGGATTGCTGCTAACCATCGCTCCAGTTCACTAAGTTTTAAAAACATGCCTAACTTACAGCACATGCAGAAACTTAGGCACGTGCTTAAGTACCTTGCTAAATCAGCACTCAATGGGGGCCAAATTCTGGCACTCTTATCTTTAGGGCTTCAGTGATGCCTAGGCCATGTGTTTGTCCTCTTCATATGGGGGGAATTTCACCCAATATAAGGGCTCAATCCTATATAGTGCTCCAATCCAAAGAAACACTTAAGCATATGCTTAACTTTAAGCAAATATATAGTCCCATTGTTTTAAATTAGTCCTCACCAAGTTCAAGGGACTTAACATTAAGCACATGTGAAGGCCCACAAATGTCTGAGCTCTGCTGGACTGGGGTCAGATTACTCATCGCCTTGCAGAACTGAGCCCCAATTAAGTGTGTTAAAATCTATTTGGCATGGTTCAGCATGCGTCTTACTTAAGTTTAATATCAATCCCCTGTCCAGATAGAATTTGGTGGGGACTTATTGTATATATTTTGTGACATCATGGACAATTATATTATTTTCTTATCACTAAATGAAACCTGTCCTTTTCTTTGTAGGAAGGAGAGGGATGTACTCAAGTCTTTTACATCCTTAGGCTCAAATCCTGGAAACTCTTAAGCACTTGTCTAACTTTTTGCATGTGAATTTGTGTTTCATGTATGGGACCTTAGTCTTCCCTGCTGTGTTCATATGTGCTGGGCCTAGCCCATATGAGCTTCAATTTACAATGGAGTGTATTTGGCTATTACATTTTATTATCAGCTTAGCCTTTATGCATATCGTCACAGCCTCTTAAAATCTGCATGGAGAAATTGTTCAATCAGAAAAGGGAAAATCTAAATCTCAAATGGTTTGATAGGTAAAGAGCAAAATGATTGAGGAGCTGAATTCCTGATCTCAGACCTTCTTATCCATTGTCTCTAAAGATATTTTTTACCAGATTTAATAAATGTACTTCTCTGATTTGTGGATCTGCTTTCTGTTTTTGTTTGTTTGTTTGTTTGTTTTTGTTTGTTTTTTTTAAACACCTCTATATAATAACTCTTCCTGGACGTAGAAAGACATTTCTCATTCTAAATGACCAAAAAAAAAAAAAAAAAAAAAAAAAAACAGGGAAGTTAATATTCTTAAAAACATACTCAACACTCAAAAACATAATGGATAACTTCAATGTTTGGGGTTCATTCTTGCAGTCTGGAGTCTGGAGTGGTGAATCATCACTGAGAAACCAAAATTGAATCCAGCTTCAGAAGCAGGTTAAGCTGGCACTGTTTAGATTTCATATTGAAAAGACCTTTATTTGGAGCAGGAGTTCAAGAAGGGCAGTTGTCTTTCTGGTATATATTCTTGTAAGTACATTGTGGGGTATTTTTCTTTTAAAAAATGTATATAAAAAGTTAAAGTCCTTTACTCACCCATTAAACATAGACAATACAGTCAGAGACAATATACATTTCTCAACACTCTGTCAATGTAACTCTTCCTTGACTTGGAAGGAGCACCACTAGAGGTGAGCAAGAGATGTTTCTCTGCTCATTCAGTTCTTGACCTTTTGGCTGAGGCTGCCAGCAGTGGGGCAAGTAATTCCAAATGGTGATAGCTTAGAAATATGGAAATTTGCTCATTATTCTGAACCCATTAGACAGGAGCAAGACTACAAACTCATGTCAAATAGGCCTCCAAACAGATGTCAAATGATGCCATTTGGTGGTGGATTTTAGATATAGAAATTTGTTAATTAGATTGACTCTATTAGACTGGACCCAGAGTTCAGATGCATTTCCATTAGGCCTCCAAACAGCCATCAGATGATGCAAATATTCTGTGATGGGAGGGGTGAGGAGGATTAATAACAAAAAATGCTAATAGATGTAGTTATTTAGACCTTATTGAAAAAATGGAATTTTCCTCCTTCAGAAAATTTTGATAATTCAACATTTGTTTTTGTTCCAAATCAGGACAAAAAAGTCAAATTATTGAAACATTTAGTGGAACAAAATGTTCTGATTTTTTTGTATTTTTTTGTATTTGGAAATGTCGAAAATGCGTCATTTCCAGTCAGGTCAACATTGATCTATATCTCCCTGACCCACACAATGTCTCACCAGAGTTTTAGTTTAACAGCATCATGCTCACATTCTTCCTATCGCATGGGCTCCCCAGCTGGACTACATCTCTCATGATACACAGTGGTCTTCCTCCACTCCCTCCAGCTGAAACCCTGCAGTGCATCATGAGAGTGCCATGACTATGTGCCTCTGTGTCGACCTTGGCTTTTGAGGTGCTTAATCAGAGTTGTATTTTGAAAATCTCATGCAGCCATTCTGCTTCACATGAGATTTACAAAATATAACTCTGATTAGGGACATCACATAGAGGTCAACACAGTGATTAGTGATCAACAACAAAAAAAGAAACATTATGTCTTGCAGAAAATTTCTATTTTGCAGAAACCATATTTACTGTCTAAAACAAAAAAAAATTCTGACAGAAAATTCTTGACTAGCACAATTATCCCCCCCCCCACCACCCTTTCCTTTGCCTCCTTAGGACTGAGAGGTGTTAACAGGCCACTTCACCTTGAATAGGCCCTTAAAATGTGTTAACTACCTATGCTAAACAATCTGTTCCAGTTTGTATTTAGCAATGATAGTCTGAGTTAGGCTGTGTCTACACTAGGGAGTTTACAGCAGCACAGCCGTACCGATGCAGCTGTGCCTCTGTAAGATTGTTTGTGTAGCTGCTCTATGCTGATGGGAGTAGTTATGTCAGCAGGAAAAGCTCTTCTGCCACCATAGTGCTGTCCACACTGGAACTTCTGTCGGTGTAACTTATGTTGCTCAGAGGTCTGTTTTTTCACACCCCTTAGCAACATAAGTTATACCAACAAAAGTGGTAGTGTAGACATGGCCTTAGTTTCACAGACCTGAAGAAGACCTCTGTAAGCTTGAAAGCTTGTCTCGCTAACCAACAGAAGTTGGTCCAATAAAAGATACTACCTCATCCACCTTGTCTCTCTAATAACCTGGAACCAACAGGGCTACAACAACACTGCATTCTTATATATGAGAAACTCATTCAGCTGCATCGTGCGGACTATTCTTTACCAAAAAAATGTGTGTACCAATATATGCATGTTCCACCTTAGTTATTCTGCCTACTTCCACATAAAAAGTGGATTACTCTATTATTTCCATTATCTGTATCCATGTTACTCTGAAGTTATGAAACTGATAAACTAGCAGCTATATACTTTTATTTAAATAAAAATCTACGATGGTTTAATTTGAATTTAGCAGGGTGCCATTTTTATCTTTTTAATATTTTTAATGTGCTCCTCAGCACTCCCAGGACCTCATGAGTGAGTTGCACCAAACTTTGAAGTTCAGGATTTAGAAAAAGTGTCCTTGTTTCATTGAGCAGTCTGGCAGCCACCACAGAGTGCTGAGGGATACTACACTTAAAGTTGTATAGATACTATATTGTGCTCCATCTAGAAACTCGAACCGAAGACCCTGCTGTCTGAGGGTATGCCTACATGTGACTGGAGGTTTCAAGTATGAATGTTAGCTTAATGGACCTAGTGTGCTAGTGTAGGTGCGGGTGGCAGGACAGCCTAGCTGCCCAAGTACGTATGTAGGGTCTCAGATGGGATCATACTCAGGACAGCTAGTCTGTTCCACTGCGTGCAATGCCACAGCTGTACTGAAATATATGCATCCGAAGAAGTGGGCTGTAGTCCACGAAAGCTTATGCTCTAATAAATTTGTTAGTCTCTAAGGTGCCACAAGTACTCCTGTTCTTCTTTTTGCGGATACAGATTAACACGGCTGCTACTCTGAAACCTGACAGCTGTACTGCTGTTTTTAGTGCAATAGCTCAGTCAAAGGTAGTCTGCATATGACTGCCTCAGCTAGAAATCACCTCTCCAGCTCTGACAGAAACATATCTTTAGAGTACCTCAAAGGTACTGAATATTTTCTGGATGAAGTTAGAATTGTTTCCTTAGCAAACCAATTGTAGCAAATTAAATGAAACAATTTGCTGCATTGTTAATCAAATTCACCTTAAAATTCAAATAGTCTCAAGCCTTAAAAGATAATGCCATAAAATATTTTGTCTTTCTGTGCATAAGGTTATTGATTAGTCAACTATATCATTAAGACAATTTCTCTAAAAATATTTAAGTGGTAACTGAACTAAACTAGATTTTAAATATGGCCTTAAGAAGGTTTGAACTGAGCAGCCCTCAACCTCCAATTCCCAGCATGTAGTTTAAAAATGACCTTTTGTTTGTTTGTCTGAGTGGCAGCCAACATGCTGATGTGGTTTCAATTTTGTCTCCCCAAGTAGTGATTATCCATATTCCTAATTGAATCTGCACTAATAAAAGACTTAAACTCATCCTAGCCAATAAGAGTCCTGCTTCAAATAATATGTTCATACTGAGCACACAGAACACATAGTTTTCATGATCTGAGTGTAGTTTCCATATTTGCTGCATTTTCAGACCTTAGTCACGGTGGGTAGGATTTTCAACACCAATTATACATTTCTAGGGTAAGAAATAGAGTTGGTTAAAGTGAATTTGTTCACTGTCTGACTTCTTTATTACTTTTGTCAAATAGCAAGAATGCCAATGACTTTAGTAGGAGCAGGAACAAACCCTATGGTATGAGCCAAAGCCCAGTGAAGTCAATTGAAAGACATTCATTGACTTCAGTGGACTTTGGTTCAGGCCTAAACTCCTGTGCTCCTGCATCCCTATTTCCCCCAGGCAAGGAAGACTTTCATTGCTGTGAAACTAATCTGGTTCTGCAGCAGGGGAGTTGGGAGGGCTCCATGCTCGCAGTGCTGTGACGTCTGCGCTGTCACTCACCAGAAAAGTGTGTGAATTGATTGCCCGCCTGCGCTTTCAGGGAGGGAGGGCGGGAGTGACGGTTGAATGCCGACAGTTACCCAAGACCACCCTCGACACATTTTTTGCCCCAGCAGGCATTGGGGGCTCGACCCGGAATTCCAATGGGCAGCGGAGACTGCGGGAACTGTGGGATAGTTCTCACAAAAGTTGAATTACTGTCCTTAGTGTGGATACACACATTCGACTTTGTAATATCGGTTCCACAAATTCGATTTAAGTAAAAGCGAATTACTCCTGTAGTGTAGACATACCCTCTGTGTCACACACACTCTCTGTGTCACACACATACACACACGGAGTCTGTCACACACATACACACACACGGAGTCTTTCTGTCACACACACACTGTGTCACAAACAACCTGTGTCACACACACAGAGTGTCTGTGTCACACACATCCCCTCTGTGTCACACACACACTATCTCTGTGTCACACACACATCCCCTCTGTGTATCTCTCACACACACAGACAGACCCTCCATCTCTTTCACACTCACCTCCCAACACATACTTGTATTATTGTTGTTTTTACTTCTTGGTACTTCCTGCAATGCACATATATTCAGTTTAATTTTATTTTTTCAATGTGTGTTATTTTAGTGTTTTGACTGGTCCAAGCATTTCATAATTTTTACTGATCTTACACTTAAATTTAATTCTTTAAGTAATGAGTTCTAAAATGCCTAACCTGTCCTGGCTGGAGTAATTATCCCTATGGTAACTTTTAAAAATTATATATTATATCTGAGTTGTTGTTTTTTTGGTTCTACTGGTGGCGCACATCCGCACATCCTTCGGTGCACATAACAAAATTTATTCTGCACATGGATGGAAAAAAATTAGAGGGAAAAGTGGTGAGGAGCCCACATGCAGGATACAGAGATTCCTTCTGAGTTCTAGGAAGATGGAGTCTTGAGGCTACACAGATTGAACTGTCTTTCCTTTATGTGGATGGGTTTACAAGAAATATGGGGGTGGCTAAGCAGGGGCTGGTGTAGGGCAAGATTTCATTCTTCCCTGGTCCTTGTGGATGTTTTCAGAATGTGGATAGTAATTTATGTTGTATGTAGAGTGGGGAAAATGCCAAATATCATTTGCATGTACAAATACAGGTTTTGCCCGTTCCAATTTTAAAGGTGCATTGTAGGTGCCAACTTTATAAAATGTGGCCCTCATCTAACACCTATAAACTCTGTCACTTTGACCCATTTCTGTAGCAGCCACTTGTACCTATTGTATGAGGGTAACAGCAGGATGACTTCATACACTTTTATTGTGTTATAATCACAAAACTATGCAAAACTTGTCTGCATGTGAGTTCTGTTATAAACTTGACTTGAATCTAACATCAGGTTAGTCAAAAGATTTGCAAACCTTTGAAGTGAACCTTAACCCAGTTTCAAAGATGGGCTGATATATATTTTTGTTTTGAAATCAAGCAAAATTAAAAATCTACTATAGCACATAAATGACGTGTACAAAACCTAGTTACTACAGTTTAACTAAAGAACATAAAAGACTTGCATATATTTAATACATACAAATGAAAAAAAATTACCTTCAAGAACAAAGACACTCATCCAATAAATAAGCAGTCTAATATTTAACTAAAAATCTAACAAACTTAATATTATTTATATTATGTTAGGCCTCATCTGTGATCATGACCCCAATGTGCTAGATGGTATGTAAAGACATAGTAAAATAATTCCTAACCCAGAGAGATTATACTCTAATTAGATAAATCAGACAAAGGAATGCAGAAAGAAAGTATTTATATCTCCATTTTACAGACGGGGAAACTAAATGAGGCATAGAGAAATTAATGACTTGTTCAAGGTCACACAGATCTGGAAATTGAATCCATATCTCCTGAGTTCCAGTCCAGTGCCTTAACTACAAAACCGCCCTTCAGCTGGCCTCATCACAACGAGCTAGGTCATAAACCTTCATTTTCCCTAGGAAGTTTTTCTCTCTCTTTCCTCTTCCCTATTTTAGGTCCTTGGCATTCACTCAGTTGAGCAGCATGGGATGGGAGAAGAGGACAAAAAACTCATCCCTGTTTAGCTCAACTAACACAAGGGCCAGGAACAATTGCAGTTCCCTCACCTCTGAGACCTCTCTCTCTGTTGACATCCCCAGGCATTCACATTGCTCCATACAAGCCAAGAAGAAGACACAGAGCTTTGCTCCTCTCACCCACATCAGTCCCCGAGGTGCAATTGCTCCCTGAGTTCTCGCTAGGTAGTCTGGCTCGGGATTGTTTCTAAGACCCATGTCTCTATCTAAATGGCACAATTTAGCTCTTTTTTGTAAAGCTAGGAACTTTGCTACTTTTTTTCCAGTGGCAAAGTGAAGAGAAAACTTAATTTAAATTTTATACATGGGCAACATTTACTTTGCCTTGAATTATGTTTAGAAAAGCAAAAAATCTTTAATGTTATTAGAAGTGAAAAACCGTGAAAAATTTAAAAACAACAAATCCTGTCTATATCTGAGGACAAATCCTGCTCATGTTAGTCATGAAAATAGTCTCATGGAGAATATCAGGGTATATTTATGTGACAGCGTACCCCATAAGGCTTTATGGGGTGGGGGGGGGTGTTTATAAATGTATGTATGATATAACTGGAATATGTTTTGTGCTGCCTGTGCCATGTAACATATCTCTGTAAAGGTTATGGTTTACTGTATCTATTCATCCTATTTGTACATATATATCATTTTCTACTTGAGATTAAGAATATGGGCTGTATGCTTGCTTGGTTTCTAAGTAAGCTTTGTCAGGCATTTGGTCAGCTTCTTTAGAAACGAATTCGCCAGGTTAAGTACCTGATCAGGAAACACTTGGGGAACAATGCATCCACATAAGAAGTCTTCCTGGAGACATGCAAGATACCATGTGGACAATGGCTTCGGCCTGTAAAGACTGAGTCATGCAGGGGCATGTGACTTGCCCAGGTGACTCCAGAACTCCATCTTAGAGCTGGTCTTTGCATAGGAGGGAGGAAGGGGGTATCCACCCACAAGAGAGAGTCTATTTAAACCCATGGGAGACCCCTCCATTTTGTCTTGAGCTGGCTAAGGAAGGAGCCTCTCCCCCCCCCCCCCCCCCCCCCAGGATACTTGAAGGGAACTGGAACAATCGACAGTAACTACAGGGGGTGTAAGTGATTGCTGGACCCAGGCTAAAAGGAGATTAGCCTGTAAAAGGGAGCATTCTGGAACTGGTGAGGACCTTATCTGTATTTAGTTTGATTAGACATAGATTTGCGCATTTTATTTTATTTCACTTGGTGACTTACTTTGTTCTGTCTGTTACTACTTGGAACCACTTAAATCCTACTTTCTGTTTTTAATAAAATCACTTTTTATTTAGTAATTTACTCAGAGTATGTATCAATACCTGGGGGAGCAAACAACTGTGCATATCTCTCTATCAGTGTTATAGAGGGTGAACAATTTATGAGTTTGCCCTGCATAACCTTAATACGGGGTAAAACGTATTTATTTGGGTTTAGACCCCATTGGGAGTTGGACATCTAAGTGCTAAAGACAAGCATACTTTTGTGAGCTGTTTTCAAGTAAACTTGCAGCTTTGGGAAAAGTGATTTAGACCCTGGGTCTGTGTTGGAGCAGATGGGAGTGTCTGTCTCAGCAAGACAGGGTGCTGGAGTCCTAAGCTGGAAGGGAAAACAGGAGCAGAGGTAGTCTTTGCACATCAGGTGGCAGCTCCCAAGGGGGTTTCTGTGATCCAACCCGTCACAATTTATTCATGCCACATTTTAGAATGTACCTCTCTAAAGTCTAAGGCTACATCTACACTACAGGGGCGGAGTCGATTTAAGATACGCAAATTCAGTTACGTGAATAGCGTAGCTGAATTCGACGTATCGCAGCCGACTTACCCCGCTGTGAGGACCGCGGCAAAATCGACCTCCACGGCTTCCTGTCGATGGCGCTTACTCCCACCTCCGCTGGTGGAGTAAGAGCGTTGATTAGGGGATCAATTGTCGCGTCCCGTTGGGATGCGATAAATCAATCCCTGAGAGGTCGATTTCTACCCGCCGATTCAGGCGGTAGTGTAGACCTAGCCTAAGCATGTGTATAATAAAATAAATACTAATATTTCAGTACATTTTAGGGGAAATGTTAAGCTTCAGTAGGAGTTTCTTCCAAGTAAAGACTTCAGGACTGGACCACACCAGGTTTTGAATGAGTAAAACCCACCTTTAATTCTGGTTCTAAATCCACCTCAGATTAGGAGCTCAATCCTGAAAGATGGGCAGCAATTTAGACTTGGATGTAAGTGATATTACTCAGCATTTTGCAGGGTCAGGCTTCTTAGGCTTAATGGTACAAAGCCAAATACCTAGCGTAAGTGAAATACATTTGCCACAAGCTGAAATATGTTTTTACAATTTATAATCAGATTTGTTGACATCTTGTTGTATATGAAAACTGAGCGTGTGTAGGGATTTGGTGACTGAAAAAGCAGAGTGGCCTCTGATTTGTTGTGGGCCCATGGGCAAATCACTTAGTCTAGCAATAAAACAAAGTAGGTATAATAATGCTTGCCTCTGAGAGGATATTTGAGGCATAATGGTTTGTAAAGTGTTTTATGTTCTCATATGAAAGACGTTACATAAAAAATGAGAATTTTTTTGGAAGGACATCATAGCTTGGCTTGTATGACTCAATAATATAGTTTACTTACATAAATAAGTTAAAAATAGTAAATGAAAATAATATATAACCCATACATATTGTTGTTCGGGCATAAATTATATGGATTCAACGCAATATTACTCAAAGGCTTCAGAGTTTGAGTTTAGTTCAGATAACTACCAAATGACAGATTCTTATTTCAAATATATCCTAACTAACTGGGTCATTTAAGTATGTACAATTGAGCTAAAAAATTGACAAGAATAGACTCTCTCAAGTGCTTTCCAGCTGTTCTGTTTCAAGGCCTCGATGGAACATGAAGTGCAATTGTAGTTATAAATAATGTTTCCTAACATTTCAGAGCTTTATGTATATATCACACTGAAAATGAGGAGTAGGCTTATTTTTAACCCTGGAGCAAAACTTCCCTAAAGTTCTAGTACTAGGTCAACACAGTATTGGATCGATAATCATAAATAATTTTGTACTGTTTGTACAGTTAGAAGCTGCCTATCTAGAGCAAATTTATTCATCTGTAAACTCATTGAAAGTGCTGTTTAGAATCACTGGGGTTCCCCTGCTCCAATTTTCATTCTTTCTTTCATTGGAATACCGCTTCCAATATGGCTTCTGTCCCTTGTACTCATCTTGAAACCTCTCTTGCCAAAGTCTCTACTGAACTCTTCTTAGCCAAATCTCAGAACCAGTGTTCCGTCCCCATTTTCCTTGATTTGTCAGTCACCTTTGAAACAGTCAACTGTGCTCTTCTTCTTGAAACCTTGTCCTCCATTGGCTTCCGGGGCTTTGCCTTCTGGTTCTCCTACTGCTCTAATTGCTCCTTCAGTTTGTCCTTCAGAGGATCCTTCTCATTTATCTTCCACCTTTCTCTGAGAATATAACATTGTAGAGTACAAACCCTAGAAAAATCTCTGTCTCTCTCTCTCTCTCTCTCTCTCTCTGTGTATGTGTTGTGAGGAGGCTGTTAAATTGGTATTGAAATATGTCATATGCTTTTAATATGTTAGTTTTTTCGGTGGAATTATATGAATTATTACTGTAGAATTCTGTTTGCCATTTCTTAGTGCATATTTCCTTTCACAAACAAGGGTCATAATACTGAAGGTAATAATTTTATTAACCCCATTGCCACTAGGTATTATAGTGTCCTCAGAATTGAGTATGATTTGTATGTCATGTGCTGTGCAGTACACATAATATTACTGATACCAATTGACACAACTGGGTGCAATCACAGTGGAGATTAACTTTTAACTTTGGCTTTTGTCAGTTCAAGTAATAATCTTAACATTAGTTTAGTTTAGTGCTTGTCTTTAGAGTTCCTATTCCTTTTATTTTTATTTGTACACACATACACTATTGTTTTGCTAAACTTTTATCTGATCTCTACTGTGATTAGGACATCCAAGGACAGAGCTCAATGTTATTTTTTGTTGGCTATTAATAAAAATAGGCCTCTCTTCTTCTGCGTTGAGGGGACTTGCATCTGGTGTATCTGAAACACAGTATAAAGAGTTTTACCTCTGTGGCACTGTCAGCGATGCAGAATAAGCAAGGGGGGGCTACTAAAGGGAATTGAAGGATGAAAATCTGTGGGGATCCCAACATAATAGTGCAAAAGATCTTAAATTACTTTACAAAGTTGCATAAGAACATAAGAGTGGCCATACTGGGTCAGACCATAGGTCCATCTAGCCCAGTATCATGTTGTCAGACAGTGGCCAATGCCAGGTACCCCAGAGGGAATGAACAGAACAGGTAATCACCAAATGATCCACGCTTTGTCACCCATTCCCAGCTTCTGGCAAACAGAGGCTAGTATGCTTTACCTACTGAACCACAGATCATGTTGTGCAGTGTGGAAGGACTGCCCCTCCAATCATCTGTCCTGAAGCTGACCTTCAGCCATTGGAGCATCAGTAAATTTGCTACTGTTGGCTCACTGTCTCTAGCCTGTACTCTCACATAGAAGAGCATCAATTCATGCTGTGTCAACATCCTTAACTGCATGATGATTAACCCGAGTATCAGCCACAGTTTTGGAAGTAGGGGCATGTGCTGTCTATTGTGGTTCCTTCCCATTTTTCTTCACATGCCTTGGGTCATCTACCTCTTTTTGAGGGGAGAAATATGGCCACTCTGAAAGTATAAGTGGCATTTTCATAGAGTTTAAGGCGAGAAGATATCGCCATATTCTCTAGACTGACCTCCTGTATATCAGAAACCACTGACACCACCCAGCATCCACTCGCTAAGCCCAACAACCAAATTTAGACTAAAGTATTACAGTCCATAGGACTTTTATGTACCACTTAATCATTTCCCTGCTACTGTGGGTGCCTTCAGCACAATGTACTTGTAAGATATTATACTCTTTGTGTGTATGCTTGGATGATAGTACAACATCTTGAATCATACCCAAACCAAATTGTTCCTTATAGCGCTATATATTACAATAATTTCATGTTTGTAACACTTTAGATAGACACTGGCTGTATGTTCCAAAGAGAAGGACTTAGGAAGTGCTTATAAGGAAGCTCATTTAAATATACTTTTCTTGGCTCTATTAGAACAATTTTGTAGATATTATTTATCTTGTTTCAGTGCTTTTATTTATTTCCTTGTTGCCAATATTTCCCTGAATATGAATGTCTTTTCTGCTAATCTCCATAGATTTTTCTGGTCATTTGGCATAATGCTTAGAGAAGAATGAAAAGTAATCTGCTTCCAAGATGTAATACCTGTAGCTGAACAGCATTTTGCAGATCATGGTCTTAATACAAAAAGAGAGAGATGAGGACTATGAATTGTGAATGTTTCGGTAGAAACTTTGGATAGGATTGGATATTTTTCTGGATCTGCTGCCAGAAAGCATAAAGACAAGGAGATACTGCAACTTTTACAGTAAAGCACCTCAATGGGTTTCATTATTCCTAAAATGACAGTCTCTTGATCTATATAATAAGATTGCAAGATTGTCACTCTCTGTCATTCTGAACCCTACGTCTGCAGAGTCAGTGTGAAGTGATGGAAACAGCTACAAGCATGGCTGAGGGCTCTTTTTGCTCAAAGCATCACCAGGTTGAATCATCAGTGAATAATGAAGTTTGTTACTGTCCAATTTTTAAGTTCTTAACCATTTTGACTTAATGAACAACACCTATGCAGTGTATAGATGCAGTATGGCATGATCTATTCCATGCCAAGAGGCCTAGACCATTGTGATATCAGAGGTAGCTCAACCAATCACTGTGCTTATTATATACCTAATTTGCATGCAACAGTTTAATTGATTGTATTAGGGAGATTGCACAGATGGAGGATTACTTTGTCCAACCACTACACAAATCTACCACAACCCCCCTAGAAGCAAATCAACACAACAGAACCAGCATACACAATTACGCTAAATACACATAGCTCCTCACTGCAGAGCACACACCTCATTCACCAGCTACAAAAATGCACATAACTCTCGCAGCACAACACAACCAGCCAACACAGTAACCCCAAACACACATAGTCCCTTATGGCTTAACATGTACCCTTCCTTCAGGATCTGCACACATCAACCAAATCACTCAACATAACATAACCCACACTCAATTCAACAGAAAACTCCCTAATGCAAACCATGCACCAAACAAATCAAGACAAAATCAAGACAAAAATATTGCTAGACACAAATAAACATAACCACCCAAAAAGCAACACAACCAGCAGATACAATAACTCCATACACACATAGCCCCTCTTATTTCCTATCAACACAAATCTCCCTAAAGACTAACAGATTTATTTGGGCTTATGCTTTCGTGGGTAAAATAACATCTGAAGAAGTAGGTTTTTTACCCACGAAAGCTTATGCCCAAATAAATCTGTTAGGCTTTAAGGTGCCAACGGACTCCTTGGTGCCACAGCTACCCCTACAAATCTCCCTGCACAATCCCCCACACACAAACACAGCTCAACACAAATCTTCCAATACAACACACACACTGTCCCACCATGACTCATACTTACCATAAAACCACGAACTTCAGAAGTAAAGCCACGGGTCATCACTAGTCTAGTATAACTGCCGTGCATATGTGGTCAGGATCTTACCTTGCTGATTTTTGATACCCTATAGTTTTGTCTTTATGGTATGTATGAGTGATGCTGAAACAACATATGCTATATTCATATAAGGCATATTGTTTTAATTATGCAGAAAAATTGTGCAAAGTCCTCAACAACATTTCTTTCACTACCATAGGGACTTTGGTTTTGCCATAGCAATACAGAGCATTGGTCTAACAAATTTGGTATCCTGACTAAAAATAGTGATACTTAAAATGAAAAAAAAAAAAGCCCCAATAATAGAAAGTCCAATTATTCAATACTTCATATAAGAAGGGGAAGAATTTCATGAACACTTTATGTCCCCACTTTCTTGTCCTTTCTGTCCAGGCAAAGAGAATGCAAAATGGGTGAGAAATGTTATCATTCTCATATGGTAGTATGTTTTATTCATGTTATACAGTGTAAATGACTAAACAGGGTGGTAGGCAGTAGAGAATCAAGCCTTAGAAACATGTGTTATTGGATGAATCGTGGAACCTTTTCAGTTTATACTGACATAGTGATGTACAGTACAAGTACAGGCTGATTTAAAATATTTATATTTAGTATTACACAGTAATTGTCTAAAAACTGTAGTATTGTGGTAAGCTAAAATGCTTTAGGCCACTAATACTGTAGACTTAGTTTTTCCTCTTTTCTCTCCATGAAAACAAAACAGTAGCAGCAAATAAAAACAAATTAAAATTGGTTAAGGTCTGGTGAGTTACTAATTTATTAATACAAACTTTGAAACATTTGAAAAGTGAAAGTGCCAAAGGCACAGCTGAATGTATGGATTTATAAGACCAGTAAGTATTTTTATTATTAGTTTTAAATGTAACTGCCAATAAACATGCATCATAACAATTAATTAGAGTTACAGTGACTTAATGATGACAATTCAGCAGCATGGAAATAATCATGTTGAGGAAACAAATTCAGCCAGCCATGCTATCAAAGCAACAGAAAGCCTCTTTTACCTCCCAGGAACATGCCCTTAACCTTTCTCAAAAATCTATCAAATAAAATCTTTCGCAGTCTGTTGTTAGTTTGTTTCCCCCCAGCTCCAATAGAAAGGAGGGAATGTCCAGCATTTATGAGACTAGCCCATGACTTCAGAGACCCAGGTTTGATTCCTTGCTCTGCCACAGCTTTCTTGTGTGACCTCAGACAAGAGTCTAGGCTAGAGACACAAAGCTTTGAGATGTAATTCGCAGCTCAGATAGCTGTACAAGTGCTAACTGTGGTCGAACTAACACCTCACAATAGCGGTGTGGCCACAGGGCCACCCAGAGGGGGGGGCAAGTGGGGCAATTTGCCCCAGGCCCTACAGGGGCCCCCACGAGAATATAGTATTCTATGGTATTGCAACTTTTTTTTAATGGAAGGGGGCCCCGAAATTGCTTTGCCCCAGGCCCCCTGAATCCTCTGGGCGGCCCTGTGTGGCCATGGCAGCTTGGGCTAGTTCCCTGGATACATATTTGGGCAGTAAGTCTGAGCAGCTGCCACACTACTTTTAGTCACTAACTTGAGTACAGATACATGAGTGCAGTGCATGGGGAGCACTAGGTACCTAAGAATGGGGTTCACAGAAGCAGACATGCTGAGCAGAGAGCCACCAAGACTAGTCAGTAGGAAATGATAAGAAAAGGGCTCAGCCTGACACCTCAGGGACTTGGGTTTCTGACTCCGGGGCAGAAAGATTCTCCCTTGTGAGGCTGTGAACCCTCTCCTGAAGACAGGGCTGACATACCTTTCTTGCAAAAACAAAGAAACAAGCACGGTGGTGCTCAATTTTAATAAGGATGGAAGAATTTGGCCCTATTCTATTAAAAATGAAAATAATACAGAAGCTAAATATCAGTCCCTTATAAATACTTTAAAAAGATAGCACCTCATTTTGCACTTCTTAACCAAGCAAAACTCTCCTTTAGATCAGAAATTGAGGATTAAGCGCATATAATGGATATATTTCAGTGTGACACAGTGGAGGGTGGTAAATAAGTTTCATGACATACCATAAACAACAGGAATGTCTAATAAAGTGGGTGTAGTGGGTAGAGAAGATTAAGATTGTGAGTTTAGTTAGGAACACTTGTGGAAAAGTGCACTACCACATTTTTTCACACTTCAGTTCCTTTAAATTGAAATTGCCCTGCATAGTAATTCAAAATATGCACCTGGGGCTTAAACTACAGTTGCTGAACTTTCATTATTGTTGGACATTAAATTTGGATTTCCTTGTTTCTGTGTGATCTAAATTTCATTGTTAACATTGTATCATTTAGTATGTGTGTGTAGGGTTAAAATTATTATTTATGTACTGAAAAATTGTGTGTAGGGCTAGCGTGAGGTCAACAATGTACCTCCACCCATGGATCACCTGATCAGGCTACATAGAGGTAAAAACTACAGAGCCTTGTCTCCACTAGGGCTCTACAGTGGAATAGCTAATGTATATTAATTATCTTACTGGGGTTTTTTAAACCAAGAAATTTATATTTGCAGTGAAGATGCAGCTAAAATGTAAGTGGACTAGCAAGCAGCTCCATGTTTGAGAGGTCAGTCATAGATCTAATTTCTCAAGAACAATAGAAACAACATATGACCCTGAAATAAATTAACCCAATGATCAGATTCTACAAAGAAATGTGTATATATCCATGTGAAAGGTTGTATTGCAGTTAATGGACTACTGTATAAGTAAAATTATGCATGTGCATAATTTTTGTATGTTTGGACCCTTTGTCTTTCGATCACATTTAAATAATTTCAGAACAGCATCATCAACAATTATTCATTAATATAATTATAATATAAGAATGTATTTCAAAAAGCTGGCTTTAAAGAACTGGATTCAAAAATAATAATTTTAGTGCTAATAATAGTGTTAACAAATATTTCCTTCTAATTTCATTCTAGTCTTCTAGGGGATAATATAATGTTCCATTCCTGTGTCTTCTGGGAATTTTTCCTTAAAGTATTCTCTTAATGAAAAAAAAATCACTGATTTCCCTGGAGATCATTTCATAGAAATACAATGAATTAATATTATGCATACTATTATTATTTATTTAGGGCTAGATTATGACTAGACCTAACACAACCTTTCATGGGACTAAGGGGCCATAAACCACCATTCCCTAAACTCCCTAGTTAGGATTACTTGGATCCTGGGGCTTGGTCTTGAGGATGAGGGGGAGGCAGAGAAGGGCAGAGCCTTGTCTTTTATCCCTCCTACATGCCAGTCAGCAGAACTTCCTCCAAAATTCCCACCCTTTCCTCCACATGAATGGAGAGTTTACTCATGAGTTAGATAAGCAGAGGTCTTAGCAAATCTCTTGCAGGCATCATGGCAGAAGTGGGTCTACAGGAGGGATTTGTATGAGAAAGAAGAGAGTGAGGTTTTGTAAATGCATTCCATACAGACAGAGCAGCATGGAAGAAATATATTTATACATTTCTCGTGCTTTTCTTTTCTATTCCCATGGGAAGTCCTACATTTCTAGTAGTAAAATTTTATCTTTGGGAAAAGACATGTATCTAACTTTTTGATCTACTCGGTAATATCTGACCTCAAGAGGTAGTTTATGCTATTAAATATTATTTTCTTAGCAGCATTGCTGTTTTGTGATGTTAAAAAACATTGCAGTGTGGAACAATACATGGAGAACATCTGCAAAAGAAGATGCATTTTAAATGGTTTTGTGAATATATGCCCTGCGGGTCAGACATAACTGTAGAAATCTCTTTGAAAGAAACCTGTGGTGACAGCTGAGGGAGCACACTAATTTAATAACAGTTGATGAATTAAGAAACTGTATTATTTTTTAAAATCACTTAGGAAGTCTCCTCTCAATCCCCTTGGTTCCTTGGTTGATTCTTCTGGACAGCATGTCAAAAAGATTTGGAAACACACAGCCTGTACAAAGCACTGTGTCTGGTTTAGCCTCTTTTTCACTTTCTAACAAGAATTACATCAAAGCTTTGTATTTCTGTTCCAGTATATGCTGTCCATATAAGATGTAATCCCTTGTGGGGAAAATGTGGACGATGACAGGAGTCTTTGAAAAATTGCTCATTTTAACTGAATATGTAATCTTTTGAAACCTGTAATTTTTCAGCAGATGTCTTATTACAGGAAAAATAATGTTTTAATGATATAAAAGACAAAGATTCCCTAATGATGATGATCCTCTATTTTACATTTAGGTATAATAGACCTCTCTAAAGCCTCTATGATTTTCAGTATAAAAGATAGCTCTGAGGTTGGTAATTTAGTCTGGGTAGAGCAGCATGTTCCAATAAAGATTAAGGTAGATGGTATTTGCTCTCTTTCTGGTAACTGGAGGGAGGGGGGAGTGTTGTTATTTTTATCCCAATGTTTGTAAGAATTGAAAACTCCAGGTACTTTACATTCTTCTCTACTTTTCCAAAAGTTGTGAGTTATAAATCTCTCATAAGGCTTTTCACTTTCTGGTAAAGGTGATTCCAGGGCCTGGATTACTTGATATGGAAGTAGTATTATCTAGTGGTTAGAGCACAGGACTGGGAACCATCCAGACTCAGCCAAGGAGGTGCATCTAGGCAAAATGGAGGTGATATTAGTGGAAAGGGGAAGGCTCTGGCAAAAGTGATTCCTGCCACATTTTTGAGGGACAGCAGGGGTCATCCACCATTTGTCCATGATTTGGGGTTTCATGATTTGGGGTTGCTTGTGTACCTCCAACTGTTTCTGAAAACTCAGGTGGAGTTAGTGGCCATATTTTTTTCCACTTCATAAAATTAAGCAATTTCATCTTTTTCTATTGGACCTGGATCTCATCAGTGTTGTCTTTGACTTTTTGATTTCTAGAATGGATTATTGCAAGAAACTCTTCATGAGGCGATCAAACACTAAGGTGAGTAAGGTGGCTGCTATCTCATTGAGGGATGTAAAAAATAGGGAATGTCATTATATATACCTTCTTAAACAGGAGGTGTTTATTACAGAAAACAGGAACAACTAGAGACACAAACAAATGTTTCTATGAAGTTTGAGTTACAACTTTGTCTCCAGTGTTTACCAGAGACGATACTCTGTCTGGACCTCTGTACTGCACACAGAGACATGTAGGGGTTCAATAGTATACTGCATGTAAATATATAATTAAAAGGAGCATGTCACACCAATTCTCAGTTGCTTTCAAGCTGTTGATATTGGCTTGAGTCATGACTATCTGAGATATGAACTACCTCCTCATCTACCCTGTTTCCCCGAAAATAAGACAGTGTCTTATATTAATTTTTGCTCCCAAAGATGTGCTAGGTCTTATTTTCAGGGGATGTCTTATTTTTCAGAAATGAAAAATGCCTTATTATCGGTGGATGCCTTATTATCGGGGAGGTCTTATTATCGGGGGATGCCTTATATTACAACGAGAGGCAAAACTGTAAGTAGGCCTTATTTTCGGAGGATGTCTTATTTTCGGGGAAACAGGGTAATAACTGTATTAATACTTAACACTTACATAACAACTGCAGCACAGAGCTGACCAAGTTCACACAGCAAAAATCAGTGGCAGAGTTGGTCTCCTGCCCCCCCCCCCCCAGCAAACATGCTATTCATTAGACCACAGCTGCTCCTTAGCTATATTCCCACCACTTCTGATGTCAGTTTGGGTGTGCAAGGTGGGGGTGGGATTTTCAAAAGCACTCAGTGTTGCCCTGAATCTCCTTCCATTGATATAAATAGGAATTCTTCCATAGGTTTCAATGGGAAGAAGTGAGGCCAATGCTGTATTTTTGAAAATCTCATCTGAAATATCCAGTATTCAGAAAATCCTAAGATAACTTCCTTTCCCTGTCCCACTTTTCTGCTCACTATCTTTACCTCAGTAGAATCAGGGAGACGAGGGTAGCATGCCCCCAAGGAAGAAAGCACCCTTGTATGGCTTCAGTCTCTTTTCAGATACAAAGGGAAATATGGTGCCCACAGCTATTACTTTAAGGCATTTTCTTTATTTCATATATAAATAGAATCATTTTTATATTCTGGTTACTCTTTGACACGCGTTCATTAGAGTATATTTAGCAACTACGTTATTTTTCATAGTATGAACGAATATAAATAGCATTGCAGTAAAATATTAATAGTGCTACAGTACTACATTACTGTAAATTAAATACTTCAAGTCTCTCAGTGAATGTAGTCTGCGAATAGGAAATAGAATCATAACACATCACAATCCTTTAAGGTACAGAGCTGCCAAATCCTCACCCTTCTGTCCCTACAATAGCTGAAATCCAATCCTCAGAGACAATCTAGTTCCTAAACAGACAACTCCCCTCCAACTATTTTTCACATCTAGATGCCATCCCTTTACTATCCGTAGTCTCCATCCCTAATCTCCCTCTTTGCCCATTTCTCTAATCTGAGTTAATGTTCCTTGAGCCTACCCTGCCATTATTATAATGTGCTATTTACATAGCACTCACAGTGATCTAGGCACTTTGCAAACATGCAAGAGGACAACGGACATGCCCCAAAGAACTTCCAACCTAAAAAGACAAAATGTAGATGACAGGAATTAAAACATAAAATCAAACATAAAATCAAAGCATAAAAAAGTGATTAGGTTCAGTAGTGGCTTGTTAGGTCTATACCTTTGCTCAGTGTTGTTTTTGTTCTTCCTATTTATAATTTTGCATTTAAACAATAGGGAACATAAACCATATTTTTGGGGTGATTTAAACTTCTGAAGTTTCTATTTAAAATGCTTTTGGTTTTTATCGTGGTCGCCACCTAATCCCAACTATTATAAGACAACCAAAGGCATGCAGCTGGATTGGTACTGTGGGCTGTTAAAAATTCACAGATGAGTAGGATCACTTATGCCAGGACTGTGAGGATCTGCTGCTACTGTAGTAGCTTCTTCTGATAGCAGCAGACAGTTCCTTCTAACTGTTTCAGGATTGGACTTATAAAGGGACTGTCTCCACTACCTGGTCTTATTCATTCTTCTCTCCAAGGCTGGCGGTGGCAGAGGATGTGGGTACCCAGTGCCTGGAGCAGCTTCTAGCAATGGAGGAGGATCTCCTATTCTTCCGTTTCTTCCTGCTCAATGCCAAGAGCATTGCACAGGAGAAAGAAAAGCAACTATGGCAATTATTATCTGGATGATATTTTTCTTGGGAAAAGAGATAATCAGAGCTGGGTAGGAAGGAGAGCACATTTTCTATTCTTTAAGTGATCTCAACCAAAAAAAAGTAGGTTTGACCTGAATATGTGGAATAACATGCATGAGGCCAATTCAGATTTCTTTTTTCCTGTAATGGTTTATGAGTCTCTGATGGGGTGTGCAAACCCCTACTGGTCAGAGAAGGATAATGAGCTGCTGTGGACTCAATCAGTCCCTCCCTGCTTCCACTGTAAGACCTGTAAATTTGGAGGTAGGTAATTAAAAAGCACACTGGCAGCTCAGTTGGATCCTGAATGGGAATGAGAGCAGATTTGCAGCTCATATATCGTGTGAGAAACCCAGGTAGAGCTAGGACTTGATGGGAATCTGGTCAGCCAGAGTCTCCCTGAGAAAAGGTATTCCTGACACAGACTGTTGATTTGTTACCAGGAACCTGTTGGTGGGTGTTAAGTCAAGCTCCTGCATTGGGACCAGTCTGAAAGGAAGGGTCTGGAAACTGAGCCCAATGTGGCTGGAAATTCTTTTGGTTTGTGTTTATGCTGTACTTTGACTTGGGGAATCTGCTATCAGTGAATTGCCCGGAGGAATAAGCACATCTGTAGCTGAAGTGTGCTTAAGACCATTGGGGAAACTGAGGCACGACTGCTGCAGTGCTCCACCACACCATGAGGAGGCATGCAAGGATGACCCCTCCTCCACAGTTTCTCATATAGTAACACTGATATTGTGTCCATTATGTTCAAGTTGCACGCTGCATAACAGAAATTTGCTAATAATATATGAAACAATAGGATTTTCAAGTCAAGTGCCCAATTTATTCATGGATTCGGAACCACGTTAAATATGAATGTTAAAATGGAAATTTCAAAAATTTGACAGAGAACAGTTTAGTAACATGGATAAAGGTTATCTTTCCATGTACTTGTTTCATGAAAGGGACACTTGTAATTTCTACACAGCTTAGAAATGAGAACAAAGAATTAAAGATGAAAAGACATGAAAACAGCAGTAATATCTGGAAATTAAAGGATAAATTATATTTCTTATTTTAAGACAAAAATTTTTAGACATAAGGCTAAGTTGAAGTTGGTATTTAATATCATTACATATTTCTTCGTGTCCCCTAGCCTAGAGGATGCATAAGTCCATTCTCTGACCCATGTTTAAAACTTGAATTGTGCAAAATATTTACTAAAAGTTAAATATTTTTTCTTCCATCCACCATTGTAGTTGGAAAGGAGGCTCTAAGGCGTTGTTTTCTGTCTGTACTAGTATCTGCCTACTGTGTGTGTACACGCACGTGTGTATGTGTGTCTATCCATTTGTGCATTAATCTTGCTGATGATTCTGGTGTACTCACTGCTCAGTTCTTACTCTCCAGCAGCTATTACACAGGTGCACATCAGTCATGCCTCACACAAAAGCTGTTGGGGTATACAAGCTGCCTGTTATGCCAGCAGTATAAGCTTCAGAACAGGGAACTTGAAAAGAAATTCCATTTCTGGCACCAGTTCTGGATTGTGTATAGGACACAGAAAGTGGGGAGAGGAGATGCACTATGAGACCAAACACTGTCCAGGAGGCACTTATGATGGTGGATAGTGTGAGTGGTACTAGAGTATAATGTTATTGGGTGTCATCCGATGACATTATTACAGGTAACCTTATAAGTTCTGTTTAGTTTAACTGACTGTATGACCAATTAGATCTTGGAGAATTGTTTGTGGGTGCAACTCTGTTTAGGAGTGGAATATTTTATTAGTAAAAATAGTTTCTCTGACTGAATAATTGCTGGAGCACAGAGCTGCTGCTACAGTTTAGTTTCTGACAGACTATAGACTGCAAATAAATTAATGTTTCATAACCAGCACTCATGTCGGAGGTGATCTTCAGCTTCAGAAAAATCAGATAGATGAAACTACCCTCCCCAAGAACAATAGGGAATAATCGCATCACCAAATAATCAATTGGTGGGTCAGACAGCTAGTCACAGTGTGACCTGTGGAATGCTAACCTGTAACACACAGAAGCAGGGAAACTGGGGTGCAGCATGGAGGGAGAAGGGTGTCCTGGCTCAGGGGGTTAGAAAATACCGGGTTTTAGAAGAAAGGGGACCCCAGCTAACATGATAATGATTTTTTAACACCTCAGACATTTAAAACAACCACCACCAGGAACTATCTGAGGGGAAAGGTTTCTTTCTGTGGATAGCCTGGGTTTGGAATCTCACATGAGAGTTCAGAGCCAGGGATTACTATTGCAATATATACAAAATTTGGTTTCATTTCTACAGCTAAGCTAAGAATGCCTCATTATGTACTGTGTGTTATGTTTGAGAACCAAAGACTAATTACGGGCAGTTGGCCAAGTTTTTAGTTTGACCAGCTGATATCTACCCAGGTTTTCACACCCTGACTGACATTGTTAATCAGACCTAATTTTCTAGTGTAGACCAGGCCTCAGAGTGCCTTAGCTGTGAGTTGAGACAGGTCTGAATAAAGGAGAGAACATTTATGGGCATTTTCAAACATGTACAGCAGTAGAGCATTGTGGGGATGTATCTTTCCCTTTAATGTTGAACAATGGAAAGCATCCCAAACTCTAAATTGTGTGTATACCATTTTAGGATATAGCTGGATGCTTTTCTGGGGCTTGTTAATGTTAATCAGTAATCAGCCTCTTCACAGGCCCCGTCTTGTACAATGTGTTATCTATTTTCTACAATCTGAAACTTCTCGCCACTGAAAACGTGCAGTATAAATACATGCATCATTGACAGAGGAGGATGAAGATCTCATAGACATTGCTATAATTGGCAATGATTTTTTCCTGTATGGAAAACTTTGCAACTTTGCATGTCAACTTTGCACAAGAACTATTGTTTGAGGATTTATATTAATAATGTAAACTGAAATGTTGGGAAGCAATGAGAATTTATATGGACTTCTACTGAAGCAGGTATTTAGCTGGCCATCTGGAAAGTGCCAGAGTCCAAATGGTTAAAATAATTACAGAGAATGAAGCCATAAAAAGTTAATGAAACATCTGTTACATTGGTTTAAAACACAGACACAAGCAAAGAATTAGCAACAAAATGCTGTTTATCCTTACATGTTAAAAGCATACAGTGAACTTCAACAGGCAATTTGCAGATATGAATATCAGTGAGGATCACCATTTGGTACACATATTGTTATTTGAAAATGTATCCCTATTAGCATTTGAAAATTTCCATCCTATATCCGAAATGTTTTATGGCATGTATTATGGGTTTCGGAAACTGAATAGATTTATTGCACAGGTTTATGTAGTTTTATGTTAACACTGTGGGTTGAATCTTTTGCCAGTTTTCTACAAAGGAGTTACTGTGCAAAGACTGAAGAGTACATGCAGTAGTTTATCTCTACTTTGGAGGGGGGATGAAACAATAAAGGATAAAATGCCAAGTTTTCTATGAAGAAAAGACTATTGGAAGAGGATTTCTACCATCCCTAGCTTTATGCTTTTGTTACTTTCACACATCCTGTAATGACTTACCATCATGTAGGGTGTTTATTTGCTTTCATAAGTATAACATTACGACCCAACACACCTCAATTTTATCTTTTTCTTGTTCCTGTTGACACTCCCCCACACAACCCAATGGCCATACACCACACTAGGAAAGGACAACTTTGCCTTTGACTGAGATTGAGCAGGTGGTTTAGGTCCCATAAATTCTTTACACTTTAGTACTTCTTCGTGGTTGAAGGATTCTTTTCTCCTTGGGGACAAGCTGCTTGTAACACTCACATAACAGGAGAATTCCTTAAAAGAAGATTTATTAAAAACAAATAGGAAAAAGTAAATAAAACTAAAACTGGCTGATAATTTTGCATCAGAATGTTTTCTAATGGAAAAATGTGATTTCTGAGGGCATGGCTACACTTGCAGATGCAGAGCACTTTGACTTAAACAAGCCTTCGGAGAGAGTAGTAGGGAAAGCACTGCAGTCTGTCCACACTGACAGCTTCAAGCGCACTGGCATGGCCACATTTGCAGCACCTGCAGTGGCATTGGGAGTGGTGCATTATGGGCAGCTATCCCCGCATGCAAGTGACTGCAATGTGCTTTTCAAATGGGGAGGGGAGGTGGAGTGTGACAGGGAGTGTGTTGTGTGTATGTGGGGGGAAAGAGAGTGAGGTTTTCGGGGGCTGAGAGCATGTCAGCATGCTGTCTTGTAAGTTCAGTCAGCAGTAGAACCCTATTCTCCCCCCCCACCTCTCTCTCTCTTACACGGCATTACCACACTAATGGTTGCTTTGTCTCGAAGCAGATAAGCATGCCGGCTATCAGAAATGGTGCTTTGAAAAGGCATATCCGCATTCCTGCAGCGATTCAAAAACAATGACAAGAGTGGCCAATTGACTTAAGGGGATTATGGGACATTACCAGAGGCCGATCAGAGCGCAGTAATGCAACACCTCATTCACACTGATGCCCAGGCATCATAGCCAAGGTGCAGCAAACATTATTCCACTCACCGAGATGGAGTACCAGGAGTGCAATAGCTGAGGAGTCAGAGCACTCTACGTGCCTTGCCAGTATGGACGGGTCGGGAGTTAGAGCACCTGGGGCTGCTTTAATGCGCTTTAACTCGCAAGTGTATCTAAGCCCTGAAAAACTGTAAGTTTCCACAGGCACATTTTGATTTTCCCAAAATTTTTTGATTTTTTTTCTTAGGAAAATTAAAATAAAATATTTTGTATCAGGTCAGGTCAATTTGATATTAATCTGATAATCTCCTTCAGCTACCATGGAGCCTGATGGGATTTGTTGTACAGTGCCTCATGCCCCCATTTTTCCTCTTAGCTAAAGTCCCTGGTTGGACTACATCTCCCATGATACATGACAGGCAGATACTGTTCCCTGTGGAAATAAGCCAAAATGAAAAGTTTTAATTCTGTTAGACAAACTATAATGAAACTATAGTTTCAATTTGGGAATGTCTGAACATTCCATTTAGAACTTTGGATTTTTTTGTTCCATGAAATACATTTTATGTTTTTACTTTTCATCCTGATTTGAGATGAAAAAAAGTCAAAATATTAAATATCTTGCTTGGCACAAATTTTGATTGCGGACCAGCTCTAATTTAAACAAAAATAATGGTTTGCTTAGCATATCTAAACTAAACTAGATAAAATTGTATGCTTTTGGAGACAAGGACCATCTTTTTCTACTGTGTATAACACAATGCACAATGGTGTCATGGTTCATGACGGGGTTCTAGGCAGTTGCTCATGTAAGAGAAATAGCATATATGGGAATACAGACATTATATAAATTACAGTTATTTTATTTCTTACATAGGCTTCTTTTGATAGAGAAAAGTCAATTTAGAACCTATCAACATGAAGAATCCAGAAGAGATTAGCTGTTTGATTTATAATGTAGTTTGCATATAGAGAAAAAATACGGTATATTATCTTGTTGTGAGAAGAATGAGGCACTGATAATATGATGTACACACTTATTTTATTTTCTGATGGCTGAACATACAGTGGAGGGTTGTTGCCAGCATCTTTGCAATAATCTGTTTTTATAAAATTTTGGGGAGGTCAAACTTTCCATGAACTGGTGACATTGTGTTATCTCAAGACTTTTTCACCTGGATGAGTCCATGTTAGCTTGCTCAAAAGTGGTCTCATGTTCTATATTTTTGATATTTTTTGGGGGGGGAGGGAGGATGAGTCATATAGTTAATCTCTGTGGTATGTAAACCTCAAATATATTTTAAATTACTGGATTAAATGGGACTTTTCCAAATTAATGATAACCAAGGATGACCTAATATGAACTTGACAAGATAAAATGGCATGGCTTTAAGGTAGGCCTCTGACCTAGGCCAACAAAATAAGGCAATGCGTCCAACAAAGTGGGCATTCACCCACGAAAGCTTATACTCCAATATATCTGTTAGTTTTAAAGGTGCCACAGGACTCTCTGTTGCTTAAGGCAAAGAAGGTTAATCTTTTGGATTAACAAGCTAGCTGAGGGAAGACTGACATTCAGATACAGAATTCCTAAGATCAATCACCTTGGGAAGTCACATCATCAACAACCAAGTCATTGCAGTCTTTGACCTGTCTCCCCCGTACCTGCAAAAGACCTGCTAGCAAGAAACATTGAGCCAGCAACATCATTGTCTGACTTCTTAGTCCCAGTTCCTCCTCTCTGACAGTTAGAGTCTGCAACCCCCCTGTTATTTTATATGTTTTCCCCATTTTTTCTATTGTTGTTATGCTTTTATTAGGTGAAAGATATCCCAGTCTTATTTCTTTAATTTTACAGTTGTGAAAGTATGGTTGTGTGCATGCATAACTACCTATAATGTCCACAAGGGAAACATGCCAAAAAGAAAGCTCCCCAGGTTTAAACTGCCCTAAGTATAATCTCATAAAATTATTCATTATAGCATGATGTGTGCCATATGTTTAAACTGCCATTTGTACATTTTTTTTTTAGAAAAGAATTGTCAAACTTCTGTTTATAAAACCTCTGTTAAATTTTCTATTATCACATTTCTGTTGGGGGGCAGGGAGGAAAGGATTAGCTGCCACACAAGAATAGAAAGCTAAGGAGGACACTTCATAATTGGTTGGGGTGGTTAGAGTTAGGGTTTCAGTATTAAAAATATGTCACCAGTTCCAAATTATAGATCTAATCAACATTAGTACCTTATTTAATTGAAGTTGATAACCAAATGGACAGCCACCTCCTATATCCCTTTTTAGGATTTATAAGGATTTTGGCAATTTAGGCAATTATTTGACTATTTAATTCCAATCCAATTATGAGGCTAGTTTGTTGGTTTGCTTTTGATTTGATAGCTGGAGTATTTTATTCTTAATTATTAACTATAACAATAATTATTAGTAATAAGTATAAATATTAATAATAGTTTTGCTTTGGTGATATGTTTTCTTGACTTTTTTAATTAACAGTTTTAATAAAATTTATCAAGAGATACTGAATCACATTTCTTTCCATAAGTAACATGGAAAAAAAATCTTCCACTGAATTAGATACTGCCTCTTGGGGAGGATTACCTTTGGAGTAACTCCTCGCTTAACGTTGTAGTCATGTTCCTGAAAAATGTGACTTTAAATGAAATGATGTTAAGTGAATCCAATTTCCCCATAGAATTAATGTAAATGGTGAAGCCGTGGGGGGTGGGGAATAGGTTTCAGGGAATTTTTTTCACCAGACAAAAAACTATATATTATATAGATATACACACAGTATATGTTTTAAACAAACAATTTAATACTGTTCACAGCTACAATGATTGTGAAGCTTGGTTGAGGTGGTGAAGTTAGAGGGTGGAAGAGGGAGGGATATTTCCGAGGGAATGCCTTGCTGCTAAATGATGAACTAGCACTGGGCTGAGCCCTCAAGGGTACACACAGAGACAGACACACAACTTGTGTGTGGGAGAGAGAGAGAGAGATGCACACTACCCCTTTAAGTAAGCTGATCCACTCTTAAGTGCATTGTCTTTTTAAGCATATCAGGAAGTTGAGACAGCAGCTGCTGCCCCAAGCTCTCTATGTCTCTCTCCGTCCGTGTCCCCTCCCTGCTCTATATGGAGAAAGGGTAAGCGGGGCAGAGGAGCAGGGAGGAGGGGGACACCCTGACATTAGCCCCCACCCCACCCCCCTTGCTCAGAAAGCAGGAGTCTCTGGGAGCAGCTCCAAGGCAGAAGGCAGGAGCAGCACATGGCAGTGGGGGGACGGACAGCTGAACTGCCGGCAATTGATAGCCTGCTGGGCAGCTGCAGCACAGGGAACTTAGGGGAGCAGGGAGATGATAGGGGGAGCTAATAGGGGGGCTGCCAGTCCACCCTGGTTACAAGCCCCCACCAGCTAGCTGCAACGGGCTGCTCTTCCTGCAAGCAGTGAACAAAGAAGGCAGCTGCCAAATGACGATAGAAGGTAGCATTGCACAACTTTAAAGTCGTCCCGGTTAACGTTTTGTTATTATGTTGCTGATCAATTAGGGAACATGCTAATTGATCAGCAACATAATAACAAAACGTTAACCGGGACGACGTTAAGTGAGGAGTTACTGTACCAATGGGTGCAGCTGCTGCATTTTAAGTGCAGACAAGTATTAAGAAACCAGGGGGTTATTTTGATACAAGCTAAAGTAAAGACCCTGATTTTGTTGTCCAATGTAGGCCGAAATCCAATTGAAACCAAAGGAAGTTTAATTCAATCCTGCAAACATCCAAGTAGGTTTACTCCCTTTAAGTAGTCCCACAGAGGGGCTGCAAGGCTGAGTGGTAAGTGAGGGCTGCAGAATCAAACATAAATGGTTAAACTTGCTTTCTGTTAAGTCATCCTTGTAAACGTACACTGCTTAGTCTTTTTGAAACTAAAGATGTACCTAATTGTCTCTCTCCCCCTGACATAGTGCAGTCCACCCGGCACTTCTGTTGGTGTAACTTATGTCACTCAAGGAGGTGTTTTTTCCACACCTCCGAGCGACATAGGTTATACCAACAAAAGACATGGCCTACACCTATATATGGGAAACAGTGAAACTGAGTCACCAAGTCCCAGATTGTTAAAGGTATTTTGCCCCTGATTCCAATTGATTTCAATGTGAGTTAAGTGCCTAAATGCCTTTGAGGATCTGGGCCCAAGTGCTGTCAAATGCACAGAGTAACCAAACTGAAAAAAATATATATATTTTTTGCTAGTTTATTTTAGTTATACAATCTTAAATTTCACTTATAACTAGTAGGTACACATTTTTCAGAGAAAAATATGATTTGCGACTTGACAAATCCCTTTAAGCCTCTGAAGAATCTCATTGTGAATTAGTTGATTCTAGAAGACTGATACAATTCTGTCTGAGCTGAGCACTTGTACATTTATTAAAAAAAATACTATGTCTTGTCTCCTGACAAATCTGATTCCTGTGCACTCACTCAAGATTACAGCAAGGGTCAGTATGTTGATGGCTAGATTACAGACCCCTCTCCTTCCTCCCGCAAGTAATAAAAGCAGGGGAGGGAATACTATCTCCTACTGTGTAATTAGTCCTCAGACATGATTCTCATATCTCAAAGGAATTTCATTAGTGCCACAATTTACCTATTAGGATATTATTCAAAAGCTGCATTGGAGTCACAACACATAACACTGTCAGAAGCAGCATACACCGCAGAGCTGACTGAATTGCCTTATGATTCTTACCACTTTAATTTCTTCATGATGTCAGATACAGACTGAATTTATCTAAATTTGTCCGATCTAGAAGCAAGGGCTTTCCTCTAGATACTGCCTATATTTCCATAATGTTTCAAAGATTGAATGTTATATTTCATGTAAATACTTGTTTGTTTGTTTGTTTGAAAATTTTTAAATTCGCATAAATCAAGCACCTTTGGTCACTGACTGCTTAATGATCTGACTTTTTCACAAATGCAATATAAGTATCTTGGAAAATATGTGGAGCCTCAAACACCGGAGGAAAAAGTGAGATCATTAGTGTTTTAAAAATACATATACAATTGCTGCACCAGTCTGTCAGGAAAACATATTTCATGAATTCAGTGAATAAATAAATGGCTCACTCCCTAAAAGATTGATAGTTTCAGCATTTTAGTTGGTGAGTATGGTTTCTGTTTCCTTCCTTAACCCTATATTCAAAAAGCCTATGTTCTGTGTCTAGAAAAAGAACACTCTTCTATTTTCTCCTCAAAATGCTTCCAGATCTATGTGATTGATATTAGCATTTTTAGCTGTGTCATGTTATGGTTTACATGGTCCATGTTGTAGAAAATTAACCAAGCCAGAGAAAGCTTTAGTTACCTTAGCAAAATATGGCATAGACATCTGGATAATCATTGCTGTGAAACTAACATAGAATGTTAAATTCATGGTTGGGCCTGATCCAAAGTCTGCTGCAGTCAATGGAGGTCTTTCGATTAGGCCAAAAGTCTAAAATTAACAAACGTTGAAAGCATTTCTGAAAGGGATGACTTACATAGATATTTCTATGTGTAAATAATAAATATTTTGTACATATTGTGGACATGATTGACTAAATATAACAGCATGAAGTCTGAACTGCAAGAACCCCTTATTGGCATCAAAAGAATGGGCGAGGCAACATTGTGACAGATGATGTGGAAAAATCTGAAGTATTCAATGCTTTTTTTGCCTTGGTCTTCACATACAAGGTCAGCTCACAGACTGCTTCACTGGGTAACACAGTATGGGGAGGAGGTGAGCAGCCCTCAGTAGTGAAAGAACAGGTTAAGGAATATTTAGAAAAGCTGGACATGCACAAGTCCATGGGTCCAGATCTAATGCATCCAAGGGTGCTGAGGGAGCTGGCTGATGGGATTGCAGAGCCATTGGCCATTATCTATGAAAACTCCTGGCGATTGGGGGGAGGTCCCAGACGTTTCGAAAAAGGCAAATACAGTGACCATATTTAAAAAAGGGAAGAAAGAGAACCCAGGGAACTACAGACTGGTCAGCCTCACTTCCGTCCCTGGAAAAATCATGGAGCAGGTATTCAAGGAATCCATTTTGAAGCACTTGGAGGAGAGGAAGGTGATCAGGAACAGTCAACATGGATTCACCAAGGGCAAGCCATGCCTGACCAACCTGATTGCATTCTAAGATGAGATAACAGGCTCTGTGGATATGGGGAAAGCGGTGGATGTGATATATCTGGACTTTAGCAAAGCTTTTGATAGGGTCTCCCACAGTATTCTTGCCAGCAAGTTAAAAAAGTATTGATTGGATAAATGGACTATAAGGTGGATAGAAAGCTGGCTAGATTGTTGGACTCAATGGGTAGCGATCAATGGCTCAATGTCTAGTTGGCAACTAGTATCAAGTGGAGTGCCCCAGGGGTCAGTCCTGGGGCTGGTTTTGTTCAACATCTTTATTAATGATCTGGATTATGGGATTAATTGCACCCTCAGGAAGTTCGCAGATGACACTAAATTGGGGGGAGAAGTAGATATGCTGCAGGGTAGGGATAGGGTCCAGAGTGACCTAGAAAAATTGGAGGATTGGGCCAAAAGAAATCTGATGAGGTTCAATAAGAACAAATGCAGAGTCCTACACTTAGGAAGGAAGAATCCCATGAACCGCTATAGGCTGGGGACTGACTGGCTAAGCAGTTCTGTGAAAAGGACCTGGGGATTACAGTGGACAAGAAGCTGGATATGTGTCAGCAGCGTGCCCTTGTTGCCAAGAAGGCCAACAGCATATTGGGCTGTATTAGTAGGAGCATTGCCATCAGATCAAGGGAAGTGATTATTCCCCTCTATTCAATACTGGTGAGGCCACACCTGGAGTATTGTGTCCAGTTTTGGTTCCCCCACTACAGAAGGGATGTGGATAAATTGGACAGTTTCTAGCAGAGGGCAACAAAAATTATTAGGGGGTTGGGGCACATGACTTATGAGGCACTGCTAAGGGAACTGGGGTTATTTAATCTGCAGAAGAGGCGAGTGAGGGGGGATTTGATAACAGCCTTCAACTACCTGAAGGGGGGTTCCAAAGAGGATGGAGCTAGGCTGTTCTCAGTGGTGGCAGATGACAGAACAAGAAGCAATGATCTCAAGTTGCAGTGGGGGAGGTCTAGGTTGGATATTAGGAAACACTATTTCACTAGGAGAGTGGTGAAGCACTGGAATGGGTTACCTAGGGAGGTAGTGGAATCTCCATCTGTAGAGGCTTTTAAGGCCCAACTTAACAAAGCTTTGGCTGGCATGGTTTAGTTAGTGTTGGGCCTGCTTTGAGCAGGGGATTGGACTAGATGAACTGCTCAGGTCTCTTCCAAGCCTAATATTCTATGATTCTATGATTCTATGAAATGGGAGCACTGATGGTTCTTAGGCCCATGATGTGCAATTATTACAGGACCTACTAAGCATGAGTCAGCCTTAATTATATTACATGACACAGTATAAAGATAGCTATCCTGAGCACAGAATCTCCCGTTGGGGAGTTCTATATTCATGAATGGCTAATGCAGGGGGGGGCAACCTGTGGCTCCGGAGCCACATGCAGCTCTTCAGAAATTAATATGCGGCTCCTTGTCTAGGCACCGACTCTGGGGCTGGAGTTACAGGCGCCAACTTTCCAATGTGCTGGGGGGTGCTCATTGCTCAACCCCTAGCTCTGCCACAGGAACTGCCTCCACTCCACCCCTTCCCGCCTCCTCCCCCAAGCCTCCTGCATGCCACAAAACAGCTGATTGGGAGGTGTGGTGCTGATCGGCAGGGCTGTCGGTGGATGGGAGGCACTGGGAGCCGGGGGGGGAAGGGAGGGAGGGAGCTGATGGGGGGCTGCTGATGTATTAGGGTGGCTCTTTGACAATGTACATTGATAAATTCTGCCTCCTTCTCCGGCTCAGGTTGGCCACCCCAGGCTAATGGATAGGGATTTTTTTTTCAAATGCATCTCTTTTAGTTGTATGTTATTTAAAGATATGTATCTAATCCATGAGACAATTAAAGACTTCATGCCTCGTTCACCACTCCCTAGCCCCTAGAGTAGTCATTTACATATATGCAAAGTGGGTATAAAATGCTATCCTTCTGATTTGTTAATGTTTTACACCCACCTGGAAATCATCAGGTGCAAAGCAGGTGACAGTCAGATTCTTCGTCCATAAATGCATCATATCTCTTCATTCTCAATTTAAATCTGGATCTCAACCTGATGAGAAATAGTGCCACCATGTAAATCTACAGTATCTCGGGTACTGATACTTATCTGAACCTTAGGCCTTTTCTTAATCAGATTCAAGATTAAGCTATTTAATAATATTTAAACCAAAATGTGTATCCCTTATGAAAATGCCATATTAGCTTCGGACTTAAAACAATGTGAAAATGCTGTGCCGGCTCTTATCCAAAACAAAAATTGAGATTTAGTTTTATGAGCTGACAAAACCCAATTTTATTGCTAATTTAAAATGCTAATTTATGGTAACAGTTAAGATGATAGATTTTATCATATATAAGGGGTTCCAGTCCTCTATTTGCTTGAAAATTATCAGAGGTACTTCTGTAATCTAAATGGTAAATTAACTACATCTGCCAGATTTGTAAGATTCCTAAAGCAAATGACCTCAAATACAAACCAATCTAGATAAGTGTATCTGCAATGAGACTAGGCTAAAATAAAGATAAACCAAGATTTGTTATGCAGTTCCCTTCTAAAATAATAATGATAACAAAGCCAAGGCTTCCCTCTCCCCCCATCTTTGTTCCTTCCTAAAAGCACGAATTACAAGTAAGTGGTTTAAAATGTTGACTCGGGCCTGGATGCACAAAAGGAGTTACGTGCCTAAGTTCCAGTTTTGGCTCCAATGCAATGCACAAAACTCCCGCCTAACCCCTGTAGGTGCCTGAATTCACTCAGTACCTAAGTTTTCAGAGTAAAGGTTCCTTCTGCACCTAAATTTCTGCCTCTGGGCATGCATATTTTTGCCTCATTCTGGGCATCTGGGTATCTGTCTCACATCTAAGCCCCAGAGAAATTCACAAACCAGGGAAGAATAGGTGTTTGGCTGCATGATGGATTGGATTTGGTTGGCATGCTTAGAGACCACCTATTGGACTGCGTCCCATTCAAAATTTTGCCTGGGGTGGAAATGGTGGTGGCAGTACTCACCTTATAACTTTTAGCCTGGTGATTAGAGCATTTGCCTGGGATGTGTAAAACCCAGGTTCATTTCACCCCCTCTACGAGAAGTGGAGAAAAATTTCAATAGGCGCCTCCTACCTCTTAGGGGAGTTCTCTAACCACTGAGTAATGGGATATTCTGATGTAGGTTTCCCACAATGTCTCCTGTCGGAGCTGTTCCCCTATGGATAAATAATCAAGTGATTGAAGCAGGGGGAGTGCTCCTACAATCTTCCACCTCTGACGTGGGTGCACTAACCATTGGACCATAGATTCTCTCTCTCTCTCTCTTTCTTTCTGTCTGGCCCATGACTTTTCCACTCTGAATAGGTACTTAAATAGTCACTGGGCCAGACAGAGAGAGAGAGTGTGTGAGAATGATTCTGTAGGCCAGTAGTGAGGGCACCCATGCAGGTCCAGTCCCCCTGCTCCAATCACTCTTTCATTATTTATCCAGAGTACAACAGCTTCACCGGCAGAGATTGAGGAGCCACACATCAGACTATGCCATAGTTCAGTGATCACTTGAATAAGAGGTGAGAGATTTGTATTCAAATTCTTTCTCTTTGGGCAGAAGGGGTGAATTGAAGCTAGGTTTCCCAGACCCCAGGCAAGTTCTCTAACCAGTGGGATAAATGTTATAAGGCAAGCAGTGGCCTCCACCTCCTGCTTCTTTCCAAACAGCATAGGTGCCTTACTCCAAAGAGGATTCCTGCCTGTGAATCATAAGCAGATATAGATGCCTCCCTCCATCCTGGTCTTAAGCACCTATCTCTCTGAGGAGGCAGAATTAGTACACTGCCCTGCTGTCAGCACCTCCCACTGGCTAGCTTACGCTGGCTTTTCAGGATTGCAGTCTATGGTGCCTATCTCTCCCCATTCATTGTATAGGAGCCTAACTCGGGCTTTGTGAATTGCAGTGATTTTCCACATGCCTAAATGTAAGGTGTTGTGATGCTCAGCATAACTTCTTTTGTGAATCCAAGTTTCTGGCACTTCTGTATTGCAACACAAACCCTAGGTGCACATTTCAGGAGTTGTATCATGCATATATATTTGCACCCTATTCTTGAGTGACCCTATGAAAAGAAGTCATTTCAACTAAAGAACAATTGTCCATCACATCATACCATCAAGAACCTGAACAATATATGATGTTTTCATTCCTTTCTTGTTCTTGAGGTTAACTGGTTTCTATCAAGTTGTGGCTGTTTCAGAAATTGCTCTGTTATATTAAAAAGCCAAGGCTGACTGTTAGCAGATGAGCAGGAAAGAGAATGTCATGCTGTATCTTTTCAGTATGGCAATTAACTTCCCAGTATTGATTCCAGTGGGTAGCTAATGTTATCGTCAATTTCTGATTCAGAGCAAGAAGGATTTAACATCTGTTACTGGGGCATGATCAAGAGTATCACAAACCTAGAGCACCATTAAGGGACAAATCCTTTGAAGCAGCACACAGCCTCAGTAGCTGATCCCTCTTCTCTGCCCCTAGTCCACCCTGATGGAACCACACAGTGAGCCCTCACAGACCTGCAAGGAATGTACAAACCTCGTGGAGCCTCTCCAAACTCTGCAAATTCCTGTATACTGGGACAACAAAAGGGGAAATAAAAAAGTGATGCCTCTTTAGAGAATGTCACATTCTATCTCGTCATCTTGAAGGCAAATGTTTCCCCACCCGATAATGGTGTGTTTAGCATCTCTACAAGACTAGCAAGTCATGTTGGTGTGCATGAGAAAGTGCATTGTGATTAATTTTCCTCATTTCACTATTATTTTCCCCTCTGAAACATTAGTTTTCTCTGTAGGAAATGCCTCTCTCCATTCATATACCAGGAAGTCCTCTGGCACAGACGTTTGGCCTTCCCAGTCAGCCTCATCTCTTCATTTTCTCATTCTTCCCAGGTAACAGATCTCTAGGTAGGTGTCACACAACACCTGCTGTTATGGAAGGATCAATTTTTGGCTTTTATTTCATGTAGAGGTAGGCCTTGCCAAATCCTCAGATTGCTATCATACCAAACACCGCTGATCTTGGGGAAAGCTTGGTTTCAGGTCTGGAACTTGTGGCTTGGATACATTCCTGTAAAAAGTGTGAACTCATATTCAGTTTGGAAATCCCTTACAAAAAAGGTCAAGCAACCACGTTAAAAGAGAAGAATGGATTGAAAATATTTGATCAGTCACATTCAATGAGCCACTAGACTAACAGTAATTTTATGGTTGAGTCTTTTCTGTTCAGAAGCTTGCAGGGACATCATTGTAGGTAATATATGCGTGTGCCATTATTTAAGAGGCTGTCAGGACACCTGTAGTAGGAAGAAAAGGGAAGAAAACATGAATTTGATTTTTATGTATGTTAAAAGATAAGAGGCAGATTAAAATAAGTATCTGCAAGAGACTGATGTAAGCTGTGTTTCTTGAGAGAACAGGCCCCTCTTGTTATTTAATACATTTTGTGTGCCAAACTGTCAGAAAAAAAATAACAGTGTCAGGTGCCTTGAGGTGCCCTAACAACATAACACTTATATACCTGCCAACTGCACCAATATGTCTGCAGATGTACTGTTCTTGCACTCAATTATTAACTACAGAACTGACATGAGAAAAAATGAATCCACTTTGTTTCAGACTGTCAGATATGCTGCACTTTCTAGCCTCCAATGTGTTGTCTCAGTGAAACATACATAAACCATTTAACTTTGCCTGCCTCGTGTGGAGGAGAACATGCCACAACAAGAGGACACTCCATCAGACCCCATCCAATTCCCCAGAAGAGATGCATTTCTGATTGCTGTGATGGAAACATTCCAGAGAATCTTCAGGCACAGGTTTTTCACCTATCATTTTTTTCTAGCTAGTTTTGTATTTATTTATTTGTTTTTAATCAGGAAGGGTTGTGGATGACATATGCTTTACTCCAGTGATCCTTGGATGCTACAACAGCTACGTGGGGCCATTACACACCTCTCTAAATGAGCGCATCTCTGAGGCTGCCCTAATTTATGCAGGGATTGAACTAGCCCCCAGCAGACCTAGGCAGGGAGGAAGATCAAAGTTAGTCTAAAGCTCCCCTCCCCCCAGCTGTGGTGAGTGGAGCACTGACACAACTGAGTATCTGAGTTGCCATGACATAAATTGTACTCAACATTTTTCTGATGCTTTCAGTCTACAGTGAAAGAGCCTATTTTCCAGCATAGTTGTCCTCCACATTCTGCTAAGAAATCTTTAGCAGCTAAATAAAGTGTCATCTATGCATGTGGCACTTGTCTGTAGTCTGAAAGCATTTCCCTCAAACAGAAGCCTCAGGGCCTGATTCTCCACTGCTCTGCACCATAGCAATCAGAAGGCAGCATTATACACCCACGTTGCACTGGTGTAAATGACCATATAAGGGCAGAGAAGAATTAGGCCCAATTTGTTCCTTATTGCTTCTTTCCCTCCCCTCCCCTCACCCCTGCTCTGACTTTGAAATCTCTGATAGTCCGGAGGTTTGATGGAAAAATATGAGTGTGAGGGAACTAATCCACCTATTCAAACTTATTTTTTAATAGAGTACTATATATCTAGGCCCTGATCCAAAGTCCACAAAAGTCAATTCCATAAAGTTCATTAGATTTTTAATCAGACCCTTAATGATATTATTACAGCTATCAGTACCTCTTACTACAATATGTTTTGTGACAGAATTTAGTTGTCAGTTTTCTATAATGATTTCTTTTGAGTGAAATGATGATAATATGACTGTAGCTGTAGTCTAACCAATCACTGTTCCTCACTCTCCTAGAACGCACTGTGGATGAACCTAAACTATGATAGGTTTTAGTCATAGCCAGAGCAAACAGCACTTATTGTCTGGCTACTGCAGTTTGATTCTTGGGAGCCAACTAGTTTTACTGTCATGGCAACATGATGATATCAACAAAATGTTGTTACGGAAGTTTGATCAGATAACAGAAAGGATACAGGGCCAGATCCTCGCCTTGTGTAAATCTGTATAGTACCACTGAAGTCAATAGCACTATGCAAACTTAAGAGCCAAGAAAATATAGTTTTCTATCGGATATTGCGTTCCTTCAGAAACTCATATATAAGAAATGTGGAGAACTCACAGCTAGGCAAGAAAACTGCAGTAGGATAAATTAAAGGAAAGGAATCTTTTTTATTTATGTATTTATTTATTTGGCTCTGAATTTATCAAGTCTACAGTTGTTAGTTTTAATCATTATATTTAGAAATCTATTAATTGATTCAGCCTTTCAATAGCTGTGCAATTGGAAATCAGAAAAAAAAAAATTCATGTGTAGTTGATTTACAAAAGATTTGTTTAAAAAGGAGGAGAAATGCAAGTCAGATTTTCAGTTTGGCACTGTGTCAGCCGTGCACAGAAACTGAATGGCCTTATTGCACAGTGAACAAGATGCTTCTGTCCACATGACAACAGAGAGAAGCTTCGTGTTTGACTCCTGAACAGATCTAAACTTGTGCATGCAGGTCTTGCTGTCTTGCTCTTTTTTAAAAAAGACTTTTAAGAAAATGACATTTTTTTTAAAAAAAAAGCTTTATTTCCATTTTTGTTTATAGTGAGCAGTTTTGATTTGCTTGAAAGGCACCCAAGAATTATTTCTTGTTGTGAACTGAAAAAGAATACAAAACTGTACAGAATAAATAGTTAATATAAATCTAGCTAGACTTTGTTGTAAAATAAAGCTGCAGGGCTCCACACTCTAAGCCACTTTTACCTCTTAACAGGAGAAGTGTCTTTTTGCTGTTAATGTGTAGCAAAATGTAGAGAATTGATACAAACAACAACAAAATATTCCCCCCCCCCCAATATCTGGAAGTTACTGGCCATAGTGTACTTATTTCTGTATTTCAGCCAGGAATATTCAAAGCCGCCACAGGAGCCAGTCATATAAAAGAAATCAAACTCATTAGGTGCACTAATGTATTTACAGCTGATTCTCAGTAGCTTTCAGAATTGCCCTGGCTTATGAGTTGAAACACCAGTGATGCACAACATTTTATAGCAGCAGAACAAGAGAAGATTGTCCAAATTTGAGTAAAACAGTCAGATAGGGAAAGTAGCAGAAAGCTTTGTTGATATCTCTTAAAGTGTTGGTAATTATCTTTATACATATATTTTCCATCCACATACTGTAATAATATGATAAATTAAGTCCCACGTAAAAGATACTTAAATGTTTGCAGGCACTGGATGCCTATACAATTAAATATCTTTTTTTTCTTTTTTTTTTCTTTTTAACTGACATTTAATATGACAAAGCTTCATTTCCTTTTGTATTTATTATAAGGGTATGGTAAGTGCAGTTGTAGACAATGTTCACATATGTAGTGCATGTACTAATACCTAACCAATACATATTAACCTTTATAACTATATAATCATGTACTTAAAAATGTAGTCCAATTAAATTGAGAGAAAAGAAAGAAATACAAATAACATAAAAGGTTTATCCTAGGTTAGGTACAGAATGGGGAGTGCCATACAGACCTTTTAACACCCCACCTCCCCCAAGGAATATGGCAGTCTTCCTCCCACAGTTCAATCACACAGAGATCATGTTTCAATTGGGGTAAGACATATTGCCTGCAAACTTCCGCATGGCTTCCCACAGTGATCCCTGAGTTTTTTGTTAGGATTACTGCTGTGCTTTAGTCCTGATGGATGATACATTATTATAAGGCACTTTTATTTACAATGTTCTGACTTAATATAGAATTACAGATTTTCTGTCCCAGTCCAAAGTTATATCATTTTATGTTTGCTGTTCCAGAACTTCCAGGTAGTCTGGCTCAGCATGTAAGTTAGCTTTGAGCTCAAAATACTCATTTTTAGTCTGCTCAAGCAAAACCTTTCTTGGTCTGGAGTACATTAATGTCTCCATTAACTTTAGCTCCTCATGTGTTCCAGGATAATGTACTTCCATGTCAGGCTGGAGCTGGACAATATTTTTCCTTAGATACTCAGTGATCCCTAGCTGCTGGAGTTCTCTTTCTTTCTCAAGAATGTTTCTGTATAAGGAGCTGGCATCCTGAAAGGTCAGAAATTCAGCTGATTGGTCTGTACATTTGTATTTGACATTTGAACCTGTGAGAGGAGAATTGTTCTCTCTTTCCAGAAGATTTCTGCGGAGATGTCTGGAGTCATTCATATCCTTTTCATTTCCTTCCTCCTGTTGTTCTGTCTGTTTGGGGCTGAAGGATGGACTTCGATAAACTTGAACCATGGGACTGATCATGCGTTGCTCATAGAGAGTTGGTGCTGGACGCTCAGTTGTGTGGTGTGTTGTTTTGTGACCATACATGCTGTACTGGAGATGAACTGGGCTACTGTCCCTCATGTGTTCATCTGCCTGTTTCTTTTTGTGTCTTCTCCGCCGATGCAGAACAAGGACAACTATTCCTGCTGCACAAAATACAATCGTAATAAACACAATTAGGAGCCCTAGGATTAAAACAGAAAGTGGGACAGCATCTGTAAGTGATCGAAGAATAGTGTCTGCAGTATTGGTGGTTGTAGAAGAAGTTGTCACAACTATAAAGCTAGCATGGGTTGGCAGGGCTGGGCTATTTATTAGTCCTGGGCATAAGACTTCACTGTTCAGAGATTTCAATTCTTTTTTTGCTAGGTGCCCTGGGGATTTACAGAAAATGTCACCCATCATGATGTTCTTACTCAACTTTTGTATCCATTGCTGCAGCCCAACTGAATCACAAGTACAGTCCCAAGGGTTGTCCTCAAGTTCAATTTGTACCAACAAATCCAGTTCATCCAAGACAGTGCTCACAGGCAAATGGGTAAACTGGTTTGTTTTAAGGTTTAGCCTGGCTAGTGGCACCCCTGAGAAAACATGGGGTGGTAAAGTTTGAAGAAGGTTGTTGTTTAAATATAACACCTTAAGTTTTGGCATCATGTTAAATGTCCCTGGCAAAACTTCCTTGATGGCATTGTATTCAAGATACAAATACTCAAGGTGCTGAAGACCAAGGAAGAGACTCTGACTTAACTTTGTAAGATGATTGCCATTTAGATATAGCTTCTGCAATCTTGTTAGATTCATAAATGATCCTTCTTCAAGGATTTCAATACGATTGTTTCCCAAGTGAAGCATTTCCAGGCTAGCATAGTCCACCAGATCTGATTTCAGCAATGTTTGAATAATGTTTCCAGCTAGAATAAGCTTTCTAGGGTTTGGAGGAGGGGGACCTAAATCAGACAAGCTTTCAATATTTCGCTCCTGGCAGTGAATTAGAACTCCTGACAGGATATGGCTGGTGCAGTGACAGGGTACAGGACAGTATATTCCTGGAAGCTGAGTAGCTGGCTTTGTGGCATGAAGCACTAAACCTGGTTCCTTGGTAGGAGCTTTCAGGACAGGGATCACCTTGGCTGGTAGGTGGCTATCACTTATAGAGGTGGTTACTACCAAGGGCAAGGACCCTGAAGGATCTTCAAGTTCATTTATAGGGTGAGTGGGACAGAGCAATTCTTTTTTTAATCTTCTTAGGATGCTGCCTTTGATAACTGGAGGGCTGTTGCACACAACATCACCTATTATAGACTGGGGAGGCATGTTTTCAAGCCATATCTTCAGCTGCAGTAAGTCACAATTACAGGCCCATTTGTTGTCTTCCAGCTGAAGGTCCAGTATTCGACCAATATGCTCTAAAAAGCCAACATATGGCAGTGTCTGTAACTGGTTTCCACGAAGATCTAAGTGGGTCAACGGTACAAAGCGAAATATGTTAGAAGGGAGAAACTCAATGGCATTGTCATTTAAAATAAGCACTTTAAGTCTGTTGAGTTTGCTAAAGGCACTTGCTTCAATCACGGTGATGAAATTGTTGTCTGCTTGAAGAAACTCCAGATTTTCAAGTCCCTGAAAAGTATCCTCTTTAAGTATTTCTAATGAATTGTGATTGATATGAAGTTGCTTAAGAAGACTGAGACCATTAAAAGCTCCAGGTTCAATATCTGCAATATTATTAAATCCAACATGTAGTGAGATAGCATTGATGAGGCCAGCAAAATCATTCATGTGTAACGTGGTCAAGCCATTGTTCAGCAGATTAAGATGGAAAGGCTGTGATGGTGGGACATTTATTTGTGATAACATTTTGATACCTCTTTCTTCACAGTTTATAATCAAGATATCATCCTTTTCTTCACAAGAACACAGATTTTCACAAGATCCTCTCGCTGAAGACAAAGAAGTCTGAGATTGTAGTAAATCCGAGGCAACCACAACTGAACATAACATAAAAATCCAGAGCTTCATTGTTGCCAGTAGGTCCTGTAAAATAAAAATGAATTGAGTTTATCATTTCAGATTTGAAAAAAAAAAAATACTTGAAAGTTCCCCAAACTTACCTAAAAAATTTATCCTTAAAAAAAGATATTGTGTTCTATCAAATATTTTAGTGATTCTTTAAGAAATGCAACACATGATTAGTTCTAACCATTAAATATAGCATGAAGGTCATAACACAGAAGCACTTCAGTATTTTTATGTTGCAACAACACAGCATGCAGGGCTCATGAAAATTATGTTCTTATTTATGGAGTGCCATATATGTACATGGTGCTTTGTAGGAAAACAAACAAGCAAACCAAAAGACATTTTCACCTTTGATAGGCATGCAGTGTTGCAGTTTTTAGGAAATTGCAACAGATAGATATTAACAGTCTATATGACTGAACAGTTTCATAATAAACCAATCTCGGTTCAGTTCCAACAATCTATTATCTGTCAAATGTTTATTCAGCCAGCATGTGGAGGGCTTTTTCTTTGCCTGTTTCTGCAACTTATCTGTAAATTGAAATGGAACTTCCTCTGCAATGCTAATACCCCAAAATTGAGAACAATTAGTGATTTTTCCCTTTGTTTAAATATGTATGTGCTGTATTTATATTTTAAATATAGCTGTGGGTAGATACACATACACACCCTACCCACACATTCATATCTTTAGGGAGATTATACATGAACATGTTTTATTGATATATGTATAATATATTTGTGCATTCAATATGTAAACTAAGTTTACTAGCAATAAAAGAATAAGAGTGAAGTATAAATAGAAAGAAATAGGTTGGCAATATACAATATATTGAATTGGACATTTTTCCTCTTAATAATTAATATTAGTATCATTCTAAAATGCACACAGCAAGAGATTTGTCATTAACAATTAGCAATGATGGATGACATCATCTGCACTGTGTAATTTAAGCTATTACTTTGCAAACCATTGGTCTCAAACTTTAGGATGCATGAAAAATGTATCAGAACTGTCCAACTATTAAATCAGGAACAGAAACTGGTGAACATTATATATTTTCAATTAAGTATCTGTTTGGCACAGGTCTCACTGAGATGAGATTAGTTTGTTACTGTTCATATGAGGGTTCTGTGTATTTCTTTTTTTATAGTAAGGTTGTCTTATTACCAAAGAGCAAAGATATTTATTTTTGCATTAGATGAAGTCACATGTCTGTTTACAATCTATTATTAAAGTAAATACTTCCACATTTGCAACAAGAAAAGGATGATTTGAAACACATTTCATGCAAGAATTTCCCTTCACTGCACTATTTATTCCAGAACTGAACAATATTGCTTGAAGAAACCTGTGTCATAAAGGTCACTTGATCTTTTTAAGTGAGCTATTGAAACAGGCTTTGGAGTGCAGAATGTCATCACACAATTAACCAGCAGAATTGCTGCTTTATGAGGAAGTTGAAATATTCTATGTAATTATGCTTATGGACATTCTCAGAATTTGGTCATGTATTTTGGCATCACATCAGCAATTATAATTTAAATGCATATCTTATTCGTACTGCACTACTCATTCAGACTTCAGTTAGTCTTCTCATCTAGACTTCTTTTGCAACTTGATGAGAGGACTTCCAGAGGAGGAACTCAGATACCATCCTTGTGAATGCTACTGAAATGCTTATAAGTCAGTAAGCACTAGTTTGTGCACATTGAGTAATACCTTTTTCCACAGTTGTCCCATTGATTTCAGTGGAGAAAGGTGCTTCCCACCATGAGTAAAGGTGACAGAATCTGTTACTAAACTTATTTGATTCATGCATCTTTTTCAGTAGAAACAAAACATATTTTGCTGGATCACAGAGTAGTTCTTGAACATAGTCTATTCTAGTTAGCTGGTTAAATTTAACTTGCATAGTGTCTGAGCCTCTGGTTTTCCATAAAGTATTGGGAAAGACACAATATGCAGAAATCTTATTCCAAAGTATTCAGATTAATGCCAGCATGATATTGTGTTAAAGAAAACTGTATTCATTCACTAGCATTCTTTTCAGTAACCTAAGGTGAAAAATGAAGCTTCTGGTAACAATTACCCATAACAAACCTATTGTTTTGCTAATTAGCCTTTATTTTCTGTAACTAGTTTCTGTATAAGGACACAAGCATAGTTGTGCATTGTTTTTAAATTGTAGTTTTTATGAGGGCCCAGAGCAAAATTAAGTGAAATAAATCAAAATATATTAATCTGAAATGCATGTTGCATTTTAATACATATTGCAAAAATGATTTTTTTTAAATGAAAGACCTCTCATCATTTTTTTAAAGATGAAAGTAAGAACATTTGTAACCAATTGGAAAACATTCCTATTTTAATCATTATCATACTTTTTTGGGTAACGTTGCAAAAATTCTCTCTCTCTCTCTCTTTCTCTCATGCGCACACACACACACACACACACACAAACACACACAGTAGAAAGACACTGGGAACTTCTAAATATTTTGTAAGTATTGGGTGAGAACTGATTGGCATTTCTTTTTAAATTTTCAGTCTGTGCACGCGGAGCAAGTAAATCTAGCCTTAAATGGGCTCCACTCTTCTTTTAAAATAGCAAATACTTTTATGTAACAGATAATTAACATTGTGTTGAAAGAACTCACAGTAAAGATTGAATATACATTTCATTTTAAAATACTTGACTAATTATTATCCTGTTTCATTTAGTGAAGTGTTATAAGAAATGTCAGGTGGTAACTTAGTTTTAATAACTGCTTACCGTAATTGTTCTTTCACAGTTTTTATTAAAAAAGACTAGTGAATTCCAGAGTCTTTCCTACCAGGCAAATTTGCAGCATATATAGAAGTAGTGAGTTATGAGTCCCTTAAGGCAAATTTGCAATATGCTTGAGAAGCAATGAAATAATAAAATCTTCTTTTAAAAAAATTAGTGTCTTTTTTATTTGATCTTACTCTTAATACAAATATGTGTAAAGTGAGTGATGAAGTATTCCAAAGCCTCAGGTTAAGCAAGGGGAATATGCAGTGTATAAAATCCTTCAAGCCTGCTTGTTAATTCTGGATACAAGCACAGCTGGATGATGTATTTTAAGAGTAACGTCATACTTCAGAAAAGCACTTCTTTAATCCATGCTACAGTGCATGTTACAATCTAAAACTACTCTCTCTTTGCCTGCTGAGCAACTACATTTATTGAAAACTGTTCAGTGAAAAAGGTACCCAGAAAAATGCTTGAAATATCAGTGGGTAAATCTATACAGATTTCTATCATTTAACTGTAAAGTTAACCAAAGTAATACAGGAAAATAAAATCAATTGGTGCTAAACAGACAGAGAAAAAATGAGGAAATTCACTTCAGATAATTAGCTAACTGGAAGCTTTCTTACCTGTACAGAGGCAACACTCCCTGACACGATCAATAATGCACAATTTGAGTAGATGTTCACATGCAATTCAGGTTCTCTTTAAAAAAAAAAGTACACTTTCTTCCAAATTTTCACTTTGCTGCAAGCTTTTGTACAGCTCCAGCTGCCTTAAGCTAAAAGTCCATGTCAAAAAACTAAGTATAGAGCATTTCACTGGAATAATAATAATAATAATAATACATAAAATCTCTCAGGCAGAGTGCACTCTAGACCATCCTGAAAGCAGTTGTCCCTTTTCCTCAATTAAAATTCACAGCATACTTCCCATCTATGCTGACTTTTCTGCATATAGTTAACCATTTGCAAGCTTTTGGATGCTGTAAATAAACAAGATGTTCAGCAGAGCTTAAACTGATCCCTCTTGGTTTGTTAGATTTTTAGATCCAAGCTGCTTCTGCTTCTGTGTTCTCTCTCTTCTTTCTAGTCTTTCTTGTTACCTCAGTTTGTTATTAGTCAGATTGCCAGGGGCTGGGAGGTAGGCGTAAATAAAAAGACTTCTTGGCTTTTGACTCAGCCTTTAAGCCCTTCCCCTTCCCCATCAGAGAGCTTTAATCTGCCAGTGTCATTTAATGCAAGATACAGCTCCACCTTGGGACAGCTCAGCTCCACCTCCTCCTGCAATTTGTCTCACCTCCTCTTTTTCCTTTTCTAATTGAACCTTCTGAAAATAAAATCCAGCTAAATCTTCTGTAGATCACTTAAGATCTATTAATGGCTGATTTTGCAAGACAATAAATCTCTGCCACAGCTCCTGCAGCTTTTTCTGTTTGCAGACATACAGTAAATGTATGTCTTTCTGATATATATTTTAAATGCTGAAAATACCCCCAAACCAAATGCATGTTTCCCACCCAACAATAGCTATCATAAGGAAAAATCTTATCTTCCTCTGGAACAAAATGCCTGTGATAATCATATGAAGGATTTATAAAAGTGTAAAGCTGCACATTAGATCTTTACTCCAATTCACACAATGTGGTGGGTTAAATAGTTGAGAGAGGCGTGTGTGTGTCTGTGTGTCTGTGTGTCTGTGTGTATACAGTGGCTTTAGAGATTTTACTTTTGCAGCAAAAGAATTTTATGGTACATTGATGTTTATCTTCATAGAGTGATTGCAGTGAGTGCACTTTAAAAATTCCCCTCCTTCTCTAGTGGAGAGAGTTTCAGCTTGATTTTAATTGACTGTTTTCCAGATGTTAGGATAATATATTGGTATTAATGTACATGGTGTTGTATTCTTTTTGGCATGAAACGATGTGTTTACAAAAAAATGACTTTTTTTTCTTTAAATCAAGCTAATATTGAGATAATATTTACATTTGTGTTCTAAACATGTAATTATTAATAATTGTTTATTACGTGGAAGAATACAAGGATTGTATGTCCCAGAATTATCAGCCAGATTCTGACATCCTTATTCATGCTGAGTATTGCATTACTCTATGAGTAGCCTTATTGACTTTGTAAGGGCTATTTGTGGAGTCAAGTACTATGCCATGTGACTAGGATTATCAGAATCTTGTCCAGTTTTTGTAAGTGTACATTAATTTTATGTTCAGCATAGTAGTTCTTAATTATTTCATTCCCTACATATAAAATACTGTTAATTTTTTTAAAAAAAATGTTTCAGAATAATTAGAGATAAATAATTCATCACAAATAATGTATTCAATAGACTTTAATCCTTTTTTCTGCTTACAGAATATCCATAAACTGATCTCACTTTATGCAAATGTATGTCTTACTTGACAACATTTGACAAACATTTTGAGAACCTTATTTAAATCACTAGATTGATTGAAAATGATTTTCTGTGAATATACCAGGGTCCTTGACTAGTTGTAACTGGTCAAACAAGTTAATGATATTATTTCTGAGTTGCATTCCTGGTATGAATACTTGTGCATAAAAACATTAATGTTTGTTTTTTGATTGTTCAAGACAGTAAAACAAATAAAAGTGTTCACAGAAATCAACCACATTAATTTAAAAATTAGGCAGAGTAATCATGGAATGTTTGTGTAGTCTCTGCCAGTTCTAAAATTAATGGGCCAGTTCAGCCATGCCAGTTGGCTTTGTAAAAATATTGCCATTGATTCCTTCCCCCCTCCCCTCCAAAAAAAAAATTAAGATTTATTACCTGGTAAGTGATTTGTATTAACTAAGGTCTTGCTCTTGCAACTGCTTCTGAATGGACAGACCCCTGAACTTATGTGGCGGTCAAGGTCTACTGATGTATTGGTTGCAGTAAAATTTAAGTATTTCCCTATGTCTCTGTTATCTAGTAATCAAAGAAAATAATTACAACTAATGTGACTAGTGATCCTGCACTCGGGTATATGTTGATGAATTCCTATGTCAATACAGAAGTCCATTGACTTCAGTGGGATTCTATGCAGTTGCAAATATCTGACCATATAGTTCCGACCACAGGACAGCATCTGAACACCTAATTTTAATTTATATAATTTAAGTTAACAAAAGGTCTAAATGAGAGAGGATAAAATCGATTGTCTTGCAAGAAAAAATTACCTGTCCCAAGAAACTTAATTTTTAAAGCACCTAATTGCAAAATGTAATTGAGAGATGCTCTCCCTAAACAGAGCTGCTCTTCAAACATTCACCTTATCAATCACTTTGACTGTTCTAAAGTTTGTAAAGCTGCACTAAAATATCCACAACTGTCAGCCTCATTTATTTCCCAAAGGGCCTAAAGGTTTTATGGCACTCACTGCTTTTCACAAAGTACAGTATCTTCTCCATATTAGAAATAAGTACACAATATCCTTCTTACCATACATACATTCTATGTATTTTTTTTCCAGGGCCAGATAATTCTCTCCATTATTATATGTACACATAAATAGGTAAGCTATAATACCTGGAGAGGTCCAACTTCAATCCATGAAAACAGGGATATCCAGAATTAAGGCCTTTTATTTCATTCTTTGCCCAGCTGTTATGAGTCATTCTTAGTTATATCATATGTTGTATGTGACACTGCACATTGACAGCTGCTAGATTTAGGCATTTCATATAAGTTTAATAAAACATTACTTGACTCTGAATTGCATGATTTGTGAATTTCAATATCATCAAAATATGGCAGATCTGAATTTCAATATCATCAAAATATGGCAGAAGTTCAGCTGGGATTCTCTATTTCCCTCTTAATTCTCTGTTACTTAATGGTACCCTCACTCCAATTTCACAAATATTGAAAGTGGCTCCTTTGAAGGGTAGATAGAAGTCCTTAGAAAATAATATCAATCTTTTGCACTTCCTCTCATCCAAAGCATGAGAGTGCCATCTCCAAAATACTTCCAAGGACTTTGCCAAATTGAGAGATATTGGATTCAAACTCGAGAACCAGATTCAAAGTTATATTGGACCCTGTAACATTACTTTACTATAGATATTTGTCTATAGTTTGTAAATTTTTTTATTACAGTGTTTAAAAACACAAGAGAGTGTGACAAGGGAGATGGAAATCTATCACTGAAATAACTGGTTCTTCAGTTAATGGTGATAATGGCTCCTCTGTTCATTTACTGTTTCAATAGACATGTAAAAGACTCTCCCATTATTCATATTTCATCCACACTTATCAATATGCATTTAACCAGCCATTAATCTGCATATGGAATGCTTGAGCTAAATACTGCCTCTTACCATATCTGCAACACCAAGCCCTAGGTTTTTCTGCAGTGTATAAGATCTGCTTGTATTGTTGGGCTCTGAAGGGCTGCCTTTTTCTACATTTCCAGTGAGGAAAGGGAAATTACTTACCTCTGTAACTGGAGTTCCTAGAGATGTATGGTCCCTATCTGTATTCCTATGAGGGGTATGCATGCATGCCATGCACCTGAGACCAGAGAATTCTTGTAAGTAGTGTCCGTTTTTCCACACCTGTGCCCTTGCTCTTCTCATGCACCACACCAACGGCCTCTTCAGTTCCTTCTCCTACCATGAATCAGACTTGATCCAACATGCTCCGAAACAGAGGGGAAGGAGTGGTGGTGGGTGGTGGTGGAATACAGATAGGGACCATGCATCTTGAGGAACTCCAGTTACAAAGTAAGTAACTTGACTTTCTTCTTTGACTGCTGGTCCCTATGTGTACTCCACTGTCTGTGACTGACAAGAAATACTCAGGAGGAGAAGGCTACAAGGATGCAGGTGGTATGTCTGCTTGTAGAACTACTCTCCCAAATGGTGCATCAGTGGAGGAAGGCTGGACCAAGGCATGTCTCATAAATGTGTGGATGAAATTCCATATTGCTGCCTTACAAATATCAAGCAGGGATATCTCTTTAAGTGATGCTACTGAGTCTGCTTGCAGTCTTGTAGAGTGAGCCCTCAAGCAGTCTCTGTGCGAGGGAGGAACTGACAAAGTTGGATACTGCCAGAGATCCACTTAGAGATTCTCTGAAAGGAAATAGGTTGTCCTTGGACTAATTCTCCTATGGCAACAAGCAGGTGAGTATTGTGTTTCTGATCTATTTTGTTCTCTGTAGGTAAAATGTCAATGCTTGTCTGACATCAAGGAAATGAAGCCTCTTCTCTTTGCTAGAAGCATGCAGCCTCAGAGAAGTACAGTTAAATGGATAGTCTGATTATTTTTAAATTCTGTAACTACCTAAGGGATGAATTTCAGGTGGAGTCATAGCAAGACCTTGTTTTATGCACTATGTATATGGTGGGTCTGCCATTAGGGCCCCAACTACACCCACCTGTGTGGCTGAGGTGATGGCAATGAGGAAGGGGACCTTCACTGTCAGGTGAAACATCGGACAACTCGCTAGTGGTTTGAAGGATGTCTTGATGTATATCAAAAGTACAAAATTAAGGTCCCAGGGAGCAGTTCACTTTGTCACCAGTGGAAAGGTTCTAAGTAAACCTTTTAAGAACCTAGATGTGGCTGGGTGAGTAAAGACAAAGTAGCCATCCATTGGTAGGTGATATGCACTGATTGCCACCAGATGAACCTGTGGTGAACTAAGGGAAAGACCTGCTATCTAAGGAGAAGGATGTAATCCGAGATAGCAGGAATACCTACCCACTATCTCTTGAGACATATGATGTCACTGTGCTCAGATAGAGAAACTTTTTCACTTGGCTAGATAACATTTGCTGTTGGAGTCTCATCTAATATTAAAAATGACTTGCACAACTTCAGAAAAGGAAATAATCCATTTACCACATATCCTTTGCTGTCATAACTCCTAAATAAACTTTAGCGCCTTAATCTATTAATAAAACATGATGCAGAAGCTGTAAATAACTTTTTTGGATATGGAGAAAGTCAAACTGTTCTTTTTGTGCCTAAAAGTGAACATGCTGTCTACAGAGGTGATTATATTGTATTTATGTTGTTCTGAGAGAAAATTCTACTAGCATTTCCTTCATTTAAACCAATTTTGTCCTTTTAAAACTCTACAGTGAATTTGAAACTGATATTTTGCTGCTCTTTTCCACTCACAGATGGAGAACTTCCAGTTCTGCATGATGTAGGAAGAGCATAATATTAAAGTCAAGATTTGCCATGCAACTCCGAGAGGATCTTTTTGCCTATAGATTATAATGCTGATGTGAATGAATCTTTTACAGTCCTTTATAATCTGTGGCATTCTTTCCTCTGTTTGTTTGGTATTATTTCCCACCCCACTTTCCCTGCAGTTGCTGAAATGAGCTTTGGTACATTTGAATATTATGGGTCTAAACTTCAGAGATCTGCTGAGAACACAAGTCAGCAGATGGTGTACAAAGGTGGCTTAAACCTTAAAGCAAACTGGGTTACAGCTTGAGGGCTTCTGTAATTTACACTCACTATAATTGGCTCCAAGAAGCATCCAAACAATGTCCCCTTTGTTCCAGACAGCTCTTTTCCCGCCCTATTGCACTGGCATCAGAGGCAAATAGTATAAGAGCTGCTTCATTGACAATAAGCCTCTCCACCCTTATAATGAAGCCATACCCAGTAAAAATGGTGTTAAATTACACCATTACAGATTACATAAGCAATGTGGGGGGAGGAATAGCTCAGTGGTTTGAGCATTAGCCTCCTAAAGCCAGGGTTGTGAGTTCAATCCTTGAGGGGGCCACTTAGGAGTCTGGGATAAAATCAGTACTTGCTCCTGCTAGTAAAGGCAGGGGTGGCTGATTTTTCAGGGTCCCTTCCAGCTCTATGAGATAGGTATATCTCCATATATTATTATTAAAGCAGCCATTCCACACTGGCAGGTGAAATCCTCAGCTAATTGCAGTCATTAGTGAAACACCCAGTGCTTTCAAAATTTCACCAGAAGAAGCTTAACACCTATTTCCTCTAGACTTTCAGTCAATGACACTATAATTATATTTTCACAGAATTTAAATTAAAAATACATTTGTTATGTTATTCTTCCAGTATCTCTAGTTGTATTTGTTTTTCTTGGATTAAAATCTTATCTTCTGTTACATGTTATAACCAGCCAATAATTACTCACCCAACACCGACTCTTACACTGTGGCTATAAGTATTCCATTTGAAATAACACCAGGCTTTCTAGTGGCATTTTGGTTCTTCTGAGTGGATTTTCAAAGCCAATGGGAGTTGGGTGCCACAGTGCTTTAGGACCCTTTGAAAATACCAGCCTCTAGTTCCAGTCCTGGGAACAACCCATAAGTTTGGAAATGCATGAAAATGAAATGTAACCTTTAAAATACTTAACAGACTGTCTATGGTCCAGGCCTTCATTCTATACACAGGCAACACTTTCATTGATTCCAAGAATTTGCCTTCAGTTTATGCATAATGCATTCATTTTTTAACATTGGTAGGTGAATTTCCCCTATTGGACACAATTTAGCCTCTACATGTTGATTAAATTCATTATCATAGCCATGAAAATACATACCTGTGTACAATCTAATTATCCATTGCATGTTGCTGTTGTTCCACAGATGTAACTAACACAAGTTGTACCTGGCAACATGGGGAAAAATAATTTGAACACCTTCCAGAAAAAAATCAACAAATAAACAGCTTGTGTGGAACATCATTCGATTATGCAAATAGGTACAGCATTGCATTACCTTCTTTTGTTATGTGCACATAAGGTGAAATTCCCACCTCCACCAAGGCCTGTTACAAGGCTAATGCACTAGTTAAGTTCCACTTAAGCCCTGTTTTAAGCATGGGTTGGCCTTGGCGGGAAGGATAGTTCAGTGGTTTGAGCATTGGCCTGGTAAACCCAGGATTGTAAGTTCAATCCTTGAGAGAGGTCCACTTGGGGATCTGGGACAAAATCAGTACTTGGTCCTAGTAGTGAAGGCAGGGGGCTGGACTTTTCAAGGTCCCTTCCAGTTCTAGGAGATGGGATATCTCCATTATTTTTTTTTCTTCTGCAGTAGAGTGAATATCACCTATAGAGGCATAGAACCTGGAAAATATGGTTTTGTTATACTACACTGTAAATGCACTAGTGTAGTATACATGGTTGTATTTTACAAACAGTTATTTTCAAATGTTTAAATAGCAATCTAATTAGCATCTGGAAGGAAACATGCTGAAGTTTATTAAGGAGTTGTAACAGAGAAAGATATGTGGATAGATGGATTATAATGATTCCTTTAATTTTGAAAATCCTAACAATGGCTTTCAGAATGGTAATATTATTATGGTTTATGGTTCCTGTTATACAAGGTAAATGCCAGGAATTTAATTCTATGTATCTAGCTAAATTTCTCTCTCCATTCAAAGTTCTTAGATGCTTATACAATCCCCATTACCATAGTATCTGAATGTCTCAGAAACTGGTTTGTATTTATACTCAGAACATGCCCGTGAGACAGGGAAATGCTATCATCTCCATTTTACAGAAGGGGAATTGAGATACAGAGAAACATGGGCTTGGGTGCACAACAGAAGTTCGGTGCATCCTCATTACAGGATCACTGCATTGCATAAAACTCCTGCTGAACCCTGTAGTTGCCTAAACTTATTAAGTCCCTAAGACTCAGGGTTCCTCAGTGCCTAAGTTTCTGCCTCTGAGCATGTGTACATTGCCTCACTCTAGGTGTCCCTGTGCCCATCTCTTGCCTAAATTCCAGAGAGACTCACAAACCAGGGGAAGATCTGCACTCAGCTAAGTTGCATATTGGGTCTGAGACAGTAGATGGTCTCTGAGCAGTCCTACTGGATCGGGTCCTGTGGTGGTGGTGCTGCCATCACTTACTTTATAATTTTTATCCTAGTAGTTAGAGAACTTGCCTGAAATGTGAGAGACCCAGGTTCAATCCCCCCTTTCTTTTGAGAGGGGGAAAAATGTTTCCCACCTCCAACCGCTAAGCTATGGGATATTCTGATGTGGGGCTCCCTTACGCTCTCACCTGTTGAAGCTGTTCAACTGTGGATCAATAATGAAAAAGTGGCAGGAGTAGAGGGACTGGACCCACAGTCTACCACCTCCCATTTGGGTGCCCCAACCACTGGATTGCTCAGCGTCACGATGCCTAACTTCTTCTGTGCATCCAGCCTTAAGTGACTTAGCCAAAGTCATATAGTAAATCTATGTCAAATCAGGGAATTAAATACAGGTATACCAAGTCTCAGGTTAACTCCCTAGCCTCTGGACCAACTTTCCTCTGTATATAGTGGGTAAAATTATCAAAGTGCCCAACAGACTTAGAGGCCTAATCCAAATTTTCAAAGGTGATGTAGGCACTTATGGCTGCCTGAAAGGCTCCTGATTGCCTAAATCACTTTTGAAAATGGATCTTAGACGCCTAACTTGCAAAGATGCTTTTGAAAATTTTGCCCAGAGTGCTTTTAACTTTGTTTCCCATATTGCTATATAGTGTGTCACCCCACACCACTGATGGCTTGCATTCCATTGGCTAGTGAAGTAACAAATGTATGTGTGTATATGCATGTGTGTGAATGTAATAATAAAATCAATGCTAATCTCAGATACCATAGGGACCATTGTATTCTATTTATACTGTAAAACTTTAGGTCCTAATCCTGTAAACACATATCTGAATAATTTTATTATTGAATTTTATTATTTATTATACATTAAAGTGAAGCATAAGTGTTTGCACAGTCAGATCGCTAGTGATAATTTTAGGTAATTATTTCATGGTTACTATACTTATTCCCTTGTTATTATAAGGATAATTTCTATTTCATATTCCTTAAATTTTGCATATTATTACTTTTAAGAATTTTGCCTTCTAGTTTTATATTTTTTGTTCTGTTAAATTCACCATAGAAACTGTATTCCTATACTCTGGGGGGTGGGGAACTGGACACCTAATTTCACAAAGATAATGCAATGAGTGATGTAACACGCAAACAAATGAACCCTCAATAATGGCTATCAAATTGTAACCCACATGTATCAATTTTGAACTTGTTTAAATGGAATGCTCTCTATAGGACAGGCCAGTCATGTTCATGGAGTTTATGCACCTAAATCCTGAAGCACTGTTTTGAATATTTCCCTCATTGTGTCTATATATGTTTTTTTCACAGAGCAAGAAGGGTCCAGTAAAGGAATTAAATCTACTTGATCTAGGGTTCAGCTCAACAACAACAAAATGTCCTGCTGCCAGAGTGAGGATCCCACATAAAGCTGAATGTTCCAATTTTTTTGGCTTCTAGTTTAGTCTGCAACAGTCATTTATTTTTAGAACTGAGCTTTTAAAAGGGTTATGGATATGTTTGATATAAATGTTGATGATCATGGACAAACAGATATATTTATGCAAAGTAGAGCTTTAAAGAAAAATCGAAAGAAATATATAAGATTTCCAAGGGCAAGTTTACAAAATTAAGTTGGCCTAAGTTACGTCAATGTGCAGCCACCGCAGTAATTGAATCAGTTTTACACATCTACACTACGCTGCTTGTGTTGGCAGTGCACATCCCCACTGAGAGCGATCTATTTAACTGCCAGTGTGGGACATTGTTGGATAGTTTCTGAAAGGCAGCAACAGGTGATGTAAGCAATACAGTGTCCACACTGACGCTGCATCAGCCTAACTATATCAACTTAAGCATTATGTCTCTCACAGAGGTGGAGTTATTTAAATCAGCATATAGGGCGGGAGCTACTTTTTAGAGTAGACACTTACAGAGTTAGGTTGACATAAGCTGCCTACTCTGCAGTGTAGAACAGGCCTAAGGTACATTAAAGAACAGTGTGAAAAACTTCCACAGGATTTGCCTGTATTGAAAATAGTGGAACCTAAGAAAAGCAGTAGGTGTGATATATCTTGATTTTAGTAAGGCTTTTGGCACTGTTCTACCTGATAACTAGGAAAATGTGTTGTGGATGAAATTACTATAAGGTTGGTGAACAACTGGTTGAAAAAACACATTCAGAGAGTAGTTATCAATGGTTTGCTGTCAAACTGGGAGGGTGTATTCAGTGGGGTCACACAGGGGTCAGTCCTGGGTTTGGTGCTATTCAATATTTTCATTTTTGACTTGTATAATGATAATATCTATGATAATAGAATCTGCAAATGACACCAAGCTAGGAGAGGTTGCAAGCACTTTAGAGGACAGAATTAGAATTCAAAACAAGCTTGACAAATTGGAGAATTGGGTCTGAATTCCACAAGATTAAATTCAATAAAGATAAGTGTAAAGTACTTCACTTAGGATGGAAAAATCAAATGCACAGCTACAAAATGGGGAATAACGTACTAGGTGTTATTACTGCTCAAAAAAAGAACTTCTGGGAGTTACAGTGGTTCAGAAGTTGAGTATGAGTCAACAGTGTGACGCAGCTGTGAAAAATGCTAATATTCTAAGGTGTATTAACAGGAGTGTCTTATGTAAGACATGGGAAGTAATTGTTCTGCTGTGCTTGGAACTGGTAGGCTTCAGCTGGAGTACTGGTCCAATTCTGGGCACCACACTTTAGGATGTGAACAAATTGGAGAGAAACCAGGGGAGAGCAACAAAAATGATACAAGGTTTGGAAAACCTGATCTGTGAGGGACGGTTAAGAATACAGACGTGTTTAGTATTGAGAAAAGAAGCTGAGAAATGGGGGGGGGGGGGGAGGAGGGAGGCTGTTACAAAAGAGGACATCGATCAAATATTCTTCATGTCCACTGAAGGTAGGACAAGAAGTGATGAGCTTAATATACAGCAACAAAGGTTTAAGTTAGATATTAGGAAAATCTTTCTAACTGTAAGGATAGTTAAACTCTGGACTAGGCTTCCAAGCAGGGCCGGCTCCAGGCACCAGCTTGCCACGCAGGTGCTTGGGGCGGCCACTCCAGAGAGGGGCGGCACATCCAACTATTCGGCGGCAATTCGGCGGACAGTCCCTCCCTCCCGCTCGGAGCGAAGGACCTCCTGCCGAATTGCCGCCGCAGATCGGGATCGCAGCTTTTTTTTTTTTTTGCACCGCTTGGGGCGGCAAAAACCCTGGTGCCAGCCCTGCTTCCAAGGGAGGTTGTGGACTCTCTTTCATTGAAGGTTTTTAAGAACATGTTGGACAGACACTGAAAGTGTCAGTGATGATCTAGGTTTGTAGGGCTTGTAGAGTATCAACACAATTTATTTATTTTGAGGCAGCCAGGATCAACTTAACTGTTGCATCCCAAGGTTTATCTCCTGAAGCCCTCTTTCCCCAGGTATGCAGAAAGAGCAGCCAGAATTTGACCTTTAAAGGGACACAGTTGACTGGAAAGTCGTTATAAGTATTATGCTTGCCACAATTTACCCCACGAGTTTTGACAGTTTCATCTTACTTTCTTTGTTATTTCTCTCACCTGTTACTATGTGAAAAAAAAAACCAAGCAATGGAGATTACCTAACTGACAAGGCAACATGTGTAACTCACATTTTAAAAAATAATAACTATGTCCTTATCTCCCCACAAAAATGTATAATTTTAACTATACAGGTATAGTTAAAGTTATACAACCCCACAGGGTTGATGAAGCTTTACCGGTATAAGACATCTTTATGCCACTAGGAGTATGTTCACACAAAGGGTTTTACCAATATAACTATTATGGTAAAATAATCATACCCCCCTAACCAATATAGTTACACCAATACAACAACTCTGTGTGGGCCAGGCTTATGACAATGGGTGCCAGTCATCCCAGTCACTTTGCTTTTACGTTGTATCTCTTGCTCACCCTTCCTCAGTCTTTGTTTTCTTAGGCCACAGACTCCATATGGGAAAACCCCTGCACTTGTGTGGAGCCCCACTGATTTGAATGGGTCTTTGTGTGGGCCGCAGGGTGTGTTCACACGGAATCTGTTGCAGGAATGGGGCCTGAGACAATAAGCTGTTTGGGGTTTAGATTTTGTCATTCTCTGTGTTTGGAGACCACCTAGCTCATGGTGGGCACTGCCACACTCCAAATAACAACACTACGGCATGCGGGCAGTGGAGCTACCACACAGCTCTGCAAATGCACTAGTCTCTTTTGGTCCTCATGATCTTAGGTGTATCTTATAACAACGGTAGGTAAAAAAAATTCAGACTGAACTGTACTTTTCAGCGTAGAGTGCCATGGTTGCTTATTTTGGATCTAAATAAGGAAATAAAACATCCATCTGTAAGGCTTTGACTTTTTTTTCCTGCAGACTTTGTTGGTGCAAATGTTGCATGATTTTTTTGCTGAAACTGGCCTTATGTTTTTAGCTGATTTTTTAAAATATCTCATACAAGTCTATTGTTTTGTTAGTTTGTGACAAATGAGTTGGAAAAAATGCTGAGATTTTTTTTTTTAGGTTTTCAAAAGCATGAAATTATTCTCCACACTTTAATGTAGATCTATAGTATGTTGTCTATTTTTGCTTTAAATGTTTGTTATAAAACATATTTGTTTTGGTCATGACAATTAATAGTTCACTTTTTCAAAATACAATGTATTAGCTTCTGCTGCAAAAAAGAAACCTTTATGCTCTCTCTCTCTCGCTCTCTCTCTTTAGGTATAATTTAATATAAATTAGGAATATTTTATATATAGTCTCTCTCTTTCTTTAATATATATATATGTATATAAGAGAGAGACTATATATAAAATATTCCTAATTTATATTTAGGAATAGTATTTAGTTCTCCTTTCTGAAATAGATCTATGTGATCAGAAGTTTATAGTGATTTCATACTGTGTTTATTATTATATAGCAGCACATTGACCTTCTGTTTAATAAAGACCATAGTAATAATTCCCCAAATAATTCCTATAATGTAAGTTTTAGGGGGGGAAAAGCCCATGCTATCTTGATTTAAAAATTATCAGTGATGGAAAGTCCACCACAACCCATGATAAATTGTTCCAATAGCTAGTTACTCTCACTGTTGAAAATTTATACCTAATTTCCAGCCTGAATTTCTCTAGCTTCTACTGCTTCGTAAACTGCCAGAAGCAAAGAATAACCATTTTAATATGGCTTAATGTAAATGTGTACATCTAGGAACAAATAATGTAGTCCATAATTGCAAATTGGGGGATTCTGTCTTGGGAAGCAGTGAATCTGAAAACAGATTTGGGGGTCATGCCGGAAAATCATCTGAACATGAACTCTCAGTGTGAGAGGCTGTGGCCAAAAGAACTAATGTGATCCAGGGATTCATAAACAGGCAAATCTCAAGTAGGAGTAGAGAGGTTATTTTACCTGTGTATTTGGCACTGGTGCTACTGCTGCTGGAACATTGTGGTTAGTGCTGGCGCCTACAATTCAAGAAGAATGTTGAAAAATTGGCGAGGGTTCAGAGAAGAGCCACAAGAATGATTAAAATATTAGAAAACATGCCTTATAGTGATAAAATCAAGTAGGTCAATCTATTTATCTTAACAAAGAGAATGTTAAGGGGTGCCTTGATTGCAATCTATAAGTACCTGTGTGGGGAACAAATATTTAATAATGGCCTTTTCAATCTAGCAGAGAAAGGTATTACACAAGGAAGTCAGACTAGATGATCATAATAATGGTGCCTCCTGGCTTCAGAATTTATGAATGTTGATTAGACAAAATGCTCTTATCTCCAGCAGGGTGTCTAGATATCTGTTAATTACACTGGGCTAAACTTTCCCCTCTGCTCTGTGAGCAGAGGGAAGATAGTCCAGGTTGTTTATTTCAAGGAGAATTAAAGGAGAGATGAACAACATCAATGTCTTTTCCCCACACTAAGTAGAACCCTCATTGTGTGTGGTTTATGGGAACCAGGTTCTATAGCTATGTAGGAGGTGAAGCTAAGTGTTATAAGGAGCAAGGTCAGAGATAAATGGGAGTTAAAGGACAATGTTTGATGTTTGCAGTACCATATTCCCTCTTCCTAACCCTATGGGAATACCCCTGTAAGAGCTCACTGAATGGCTAAACTTTATCTACTGCTGCACATACCCAAACTTCAATATAACCTTCCTCTCTGCAACCTAAGGAGGCCAAACCCCTTAGAGCAGGATTTGGACTGCCAGGGAGGTGTTCACTTAGGGAACAAAGTAAGGGAAATGAGAAGAGGATGAAAAGTCAAGCCCAAGAAAGACAGAAGTTGGGTTTATGTTTATATGCTTAGTTTGGGAGTTTGTTAGGGGATGCTGGGGAGAGCCCTGAATGAAGGAGTAATCTAGAGACATGGTGGGGGAGAAGGTATGAGAGAAGCTGTAGTAGAAAGCAGCAAGGAATTGAACTGAGTAGATATTGTCTGCAAGTTATAGGAACCCTGATCTGGAACCCAGTGTAGTGGGCGGGCCTGGCTTTCCCTACCAGCCACAGGTATAGTGGCATGAGGCAGATCATTAATCTAGAGAGGAGAAAAAAATAAAAAAAGGAAGAGGATAGCACAAAATATACTGACACCTTCTTTGCTGAAGGATCTTCCCTCCCAAGCTGGAATACAGAGGTACAGAAGACTAAGTCACTGGAGTTGCTGTTACAGTTCCAGGAGACAGCCAAACAGTCAAAGCAGATTCAGGCATTCCTGCTACAGATCTAGAAGAACCAGCAGAGGCTGTGGGTGACACATATGCATATGCAGGAGCAACTGTGAAGGCTGGAAGAACAGAAACAGTATTTTCTTTGGATCCTTCAAACAGAAATCAGAGATCACAGGGATGAAGTAAGAAAAAGGAGCCATGGGGCCAAAGGTGCGGCCAATGGTATGCTATGTCTGTGGGCAAGAGGTGCACTTAACGAGGGTGCGTCTTTATATGAGCTGTGCCAAACAAGTTAGCCCAGGAGAGCAGAGCATGAGAAAAACTGCAGAGGCGTGGCTTACTGCCAAGACTGGGTCAAAAGGTTATTTGTTTTTGGCTCAGAAAAGCTGGCCATATAAAAAGGCACTGCCCTCTTAGGATACTGCAGGTCTGCAAAAAGAGATGTGGTGTCCATAATGATGCAGAAAGAAAAGGAGTGTCCTGTGGCATGAATACCCATGAAGCAGACAAAGTGGAAGTGGTGGAGATGAAAGAGGGTCTTCTAGCCACTCAGCTGTTTGGCTGCTTGGCAGAGGGCTGAGAGGAAATAGAGGGAAGGATGGCTCTCACTAAGACAAACAGATTGATGGAAGGATGAAACTAAGGCTAAACAGTCAATGATGGGTACTCAACCCCAATGCAAAGTGTGATGGGGAAGGAAGTAGGAGAAGCTAGTAGCTTTGGAACAGGCCTTGCAAGCAGCTTTCTGGGACCAGCAGTTACAGTGGGAGAAATACTGGGACACCTCAGATGACAAGGGCCAACCACTCATTATTGTGAGTGAGCATGAGGAGGAGTGAGACATCTTGTGGGCCTGGCTCTAGCAACTCCAAGACAGTTAGCATCTGTACTCACATGGTCTACAGTCATGATGGGGAGGGTATGTAATTTGGTTTGTACCCCATACAGGGCATGAATGGGTCAATATGGGCCTGAGAAGCTAGTTAACATAACAACTGTCCCTGGACAGTGGACCAGGCTTAACTGAGAATGCAGCCCAACTGTGAAGTGGCTGAGAGAGGACTATAAACAGAGGAAGTAGAGAGCAGAAGGGGGCTCAGGTAGAAAGTAAGGAGATCTTGGACTAAAGCGAGAGGAGTAAGCCCTGGAATCCTAGCCTGAGTAGAGATGTCTGGCAAGCAGACAGGGGAGGTATAGCGTAGCCACTGTGGTAGAGCAGGCTTTGGTGGTAGGTCTTGAAGGAAGAACAGCATTTGGACATCCAAAAAGAGAAGTTTGGGAGGTGTTCAGTTAGGAAACAAAGTGAAGGAAAATAGAGGAGGAATAAGCCCCGAGGATGACAGAAATTGAGTTTATGTTTATACATTTAGTTTGGGAGTTTGTTAGGGGATCCCAAGGAAGACCTCTGAGTGTCCCAGCCCTGAGAGAATGGTTAACCTAGAGAATGGAAGCAAACTTTTTGTTGGAAATAATTTATTTTCAATTAAATACCTGCTATTAAGGGCTAGATTGTCTTGCATAATGTGCCTCTGGAACAAGAATAAGAAGCAATAAGAGGTTGTGGGGGAGAAGGCCTGAGAAAGGCTATACTAGGAGGAAGTCTGGGAGGCAGCAGCAAGGATTGAACTGAGGAGCCATGGCTCCTAGCTATAGGAGCCCTGGGCTGGAATGCAGTGTAGTGAAGTGCTCAGATTCCCCTACTACCCGTAGATATAGTGGTGTAGGGTGGGAGAAGCGGACAAGGATAATGGAGAGTCCTGAGAAGAGGGAGGTATAATTAAGGGACCAAGAGTCAAAGCCAAAGACCTCATACAAGGTCTTGGACTTTGGCTTGTTGGATTCTGTTCCCTTAGAAGAGGTGGACTTAAATCATGGCCTGACCAGAAGGCTAAGTCACAGAAAGAGGTAGACCACCAGAGTACCAAGGTACTACATGAGGAGGGACTTGATACTCCACGCCCAGCTACAAGGAGGCATTTTAGTGGTGATCTGACCATTTCACAGTTTTCTGGCCCTTATGTGGGTTTATTCTATATATACATATACATAGTACAATCTGAAATGCTGAAATTTTCTTTGATTATTTAAAAAAAGTCATTATCAAAACTTATTCAACATCCTCCACAAAATTCACATATGTGGTTTCTGTGTGTTTGTAACATATAGTAAACAAGCCATATATCAGTCAGTGGGTAAAACCTCATTTGTGCAAATTAAGAATTCAGTATTTTGTATCTGCTTTCTATAAGCAGCCACTCTTAAAATGAAAGAAGAACAGGAGTACTTGTTGCATCCGAAGAAGTGGGCTGTAGTCCACGAAAGCTTATGCTCTAATAAATTTGTTAGTCTCTAAGGTGCAACAAGTACTCCTGTTCTTCTTTTTGCGGATACAGACTAACACGGCTGCTACTCTGAAACCTCTTAAAATGAAACAACCTCTTCATTGGAAATAATTTACTATCAAAATTAAATACCTGCTATTAAGGGTTAAATTGTCTTGCACAATGTGCCTCTGGTCCAGGAATAAGAAGCAGTAAGAACACACCTTACAGCCCTACATGGGATGGATTAACTGGACCTTTAGCCCAGGCACCTCAAAGTAAGTGCTATGTGCCCACTTACTCTCCCTGTGGAGTGAATGGACAGGGAGGGGCAGGGAATGGGTTGAAACTTGGCTCCAGGCCCACTCCTTTTTGCCAGCACAGCAAAGCTAATATTAGGCTGTTGTATAGGCCAGAAGCAAATTACCACCCCCTAGAGTGCACAAAAATCTGGGGGAGGAATTGTTATTCAGAGGCGTGTCTCTGAGTCATAATACCAGCCAGGCTTCTCCTGGGATAGTGCACTTTATACACCACTCCTTTCTCAGGCCTGTAATTACAATCACAGTTTAGCCCTAATTACTAACTTAATCACGACAATTTGACAAATCTGAAGCATATGAAAGCACCTTCTTTCAAAATATATTTTTGATCATGTTACTTTACTCTGCATAGTAAATATAACTATGTGTTTTTTTAATTATTTGAAAGATTCAGGGATTACCTCAGTGCAGTGAGAAATTCAGTAAGAAAAAGTTCCCCATCCGATGTACATTTGATATTGTGATTTCAAGATCCTTGGGTGGTTGAATGTACACAGTTCTCCCCTCCACCCCCATCCCACCATCAACAATAATGTTCATTCAATAATGGTTATAAAGAGGAATTAGTCTATCCGCTTAGTAGACCACATCATAAATCCATTGCATTTAACTCAACAAATCACCAGCTCCAGTTCAGAAGCACACAGCTAAATTAGCCTGAAGTTTGAATTACCTCAACCCAATAGAAGATGGTCTCTTAAATCATGGTTAATGACACTTGGTGACAATGCAAGAAAGGCTAGTTTATTTCTCACAGCATTACTTTACCTGGTGTGTGGTTAATACAAAGATACAATATGTGCTAATCATTCTTTAACCTTAACAAATATCAACCACTCCATCTTATTGACCAAATAAAACCACAGAAACTTTCTTTATTTGCTAACACAAATGATTCAGTGGAAAGAGAGATTTAAAAATAGCCAGGAGTCAATATGATCAAGTGAATTTTTTTCAGTAGCCGTTCTCATCTCTCACTGAGGATACAGTGGTCTGGAGGCATATCACTTGGATGGGGTAACCTTTCTTGGAGAAATCCAGAAGGGTTACACCAACTATTATGGAATAAGGTGCCAATAACCAACTGTATCTAGGAGAAAGGAAACTCTTATTTCAACCCGGGGCACACAAGATTTGCTTTGCCTCTGTAGGCACATCTGTCTAGGAGAAGGAAAACGCCAATTTCAAATACAAGCAGTCCAAACTTGTTAGCCATGGAAGGCAAGGGCACTAGAATGGAACTGCAGATATTTGTTCCTAGCAGGCCATCAAACGATGACATGGTATTCCCATGAGCTGAATAGGGGTGATTGGCCTAACAAGTCATTATATCTGAAACTTATTTGCTATAGAAACAGTACAGCAAGCTACACTTACTTATATGGATTTCGACCCAGGCCTATCAAGATTAGCAAATGGAAATTGTCATGGATTTTGAATAATGGCTAAACATGCATTGTGAGCTGGAATGTTAGAACTCTTTTAGCTCCAGGCCAGACTGAGCTTGTAGCAGAGACATTGAGAAAGTTACAAGTTTCCCTTGCTGCCATACAGGAGACACATTGTCTGGGTACCTGAGAGTTCACAGTTGGAAATTGTATTTTCTTTTATTCAGGTGAACAAAAGAAGCACAGGGGTGGCGTTACTATAGCAGTAAACAATGGAACAATTATGTCAGTGAACAGCTGGAAACCTGTGTCTGAGCAGACTGTACTAGCAGGGTTTGCTACTGCCTATAGTGCACTATACATAACTGCGATCTGCTGTTATGTACGCACAGAAGCAGCAGAAGAGAAGGATGGATTTTATCAACAGTGGGATAACATTGTGGATGAGATTCTTGATCATGATGTGATTTTGATACTGCAAGATATGAATGCAGAGGTTGGTAGAGAACATGGTATGAAAATTAATAGTGTTGAACACACAACTTTGTGATGGCAAACAGTAATATGGAAAGTTTAAGAATTTGCTGTGAAAGGTGCAATCTGATTATTGTCTGTATTTGGTTCCTCACAAAGACATGCACAATGTCACATGGAACTTACAAGATGGTCAAACCAAAAAACAGATTGACCACTTTATTATAAGTATTAGTCATAGAAGGACACTGTTGATGTTAGAGTCTACAGTAGTGGAAATTGTGACAAAACTACTAATGGGAAAGATTAAGTTAAAGAAAAAGATTGGTGCAGCTAGAGTCAGATTTAATCTTGATAAATTAAAGAAGAGCTCTGTGATGGAGGTGATGCGTGGAGGGCATTTCAGGCCATTAATTTACAATGATGAAAAAAAATCTCTCTACAGACCAGATGGGAAATATTAAAGAAAGCAATATAAAAAACAGTGGAGGAAGTTTTTGGAAGGTGTAAGAAAATAAGGAAAATCTGGACAAGCAACAAACAAAATCATTAGACGAAAATAGTAAACAAGCCAAAACTGCTGGGAAAACGGAAATGTGAAAAGTGTAAAGTGTAAAAGCATTGTGAAAAGTGTTGTAGAAATCACAAAAAGATGGACAAGCAAAAGTTCTGGAAAGAAGCAGCTCAACGGCTAGAGGAGGCATCAAGAAAACAATATATGGAAACAATATACAAAAAAAGATGAGGTTGTACGGAAACACAATCAGGCCAACAATGCACATGTTAAGAGAGGCTTCTGGTGAACTGACAACAAATCCCAAAGAGATGCTGCAAGAGTGGTAAGAGCATTTTGACAAAGTGCTAACCTCTATAGTTCACCCAGATGCAAGCATTCTAGATGTGCTAGATGATCAGGTCAGCTTACAAGGCAGAATGGATATCCGCATTGAACCACCATCAAAAGAATAAACTGAGCAATGAATCAGTTAAAAAATGGAAAAGTTGTAGGAATAGGTATAGATATAATAGGTAAGCTGCTAAAAGTCGGTAGGACAAGTGCTATGAAAGCATTAGGAAAAATATATAAGAAGGTATAGGAGCAAGAGGATGTATCCGGTGACTGGCTAAAGGAAATAGTTTTATCAGTTTTCAGGAAAGGAGATTCTTCCAGTCTGAATAATTATAGAAGAGTGATGCTGGCAAACTGGGTGCCAGCTCTTGCCAAGGCTTTAATCCTCAGCTGAGCACTGTCAAATTCATTCTGGAAACCAGTCTGTTTCACTTAGGGTGACCAGATGCCCCATTTTTAAAGGGACAGTCCCATTTTTGTGGACTTTTTCTTATATAGGCGCCAATTACACCCTCCCCCTGTCCCGTTTTTTCACAGTTGCTATCTGGGCACCCTAGTTTTACTTGTGTTTTAGTATGGTTAAAATGGGTATAGAACTTATAAAAATGTGCTTAGTGTTTAGACTTTATGAAAGGTTTGTAAGTTGCTGCATGCATTAAACTCACTTATAATATCTTTATCACATGCTATATGGTAATATTTAATTTTTTGCTCTAACTGTAAAAATGTTTGCTCTGGAACTGTGAACCTATAAGGAGAAAGAGGTGCCACAAGTACTCCTGTTCTTTTTGCGAATACAGACTAACACGGCTGCTACTCTGAAACCCATGAGGAGAAAAGTCTCCTGCCCATCAAGAAGGGGTATCAAAACTAAATGGGCCATTATGGGACATCACAATACAAAGACTTTGTTAATTGCCCCTTCATACCCATGAAGAGGCTATTTGCAAAAGGGCTCATCTCATCAGCTTGAATCTGGAAGGAATAAATATAATTAACTAGAATTTTTTTCATCTGTTTTGCTGTTTGGACTCTGACAGCCCAGAGCTACAACACAGAAGGAAAGATCCCCAGTGTCAACCTAGATTAGCCCTAAAAGACATTCAGAATTGACAGATTACTACAATTCTGTCACTTTTTGGAACCATAGATTATAACTCATTTGTGTATAAATGTTTGCCTGCTTTTACCTGTAAATAACTCTTTCATTTCTTTTTTGTTTAGTTAATAAATCCTTAGTTAGTTTGCTATAGGATTGGATACAAGCATCTGGTATGAGATCTATAGTACCAATTAGGGTAAGTGACTGGCCCCTTGGGAGTGGGAGCAACCTAAATTTTAGTGTGATTTTTGGTGTAAGTAACCAACTGTCATTAAGTCCAGCTTGCCTGGGCGGCGTGATAGACCGGAATGCCCGAGGGGACTGTCTGTGACTCCATGGTAAGATTATTTTTGTGCTTCAGGAGTTTACACCTGTTATTGGGGTGGTGAAATCTAATTATAGAACTTACAACCATTTCGGGTCTCTGCGCTGCTTCTTGACAGTCCATCCTGAGGATGTCACTCACAGTCATGAACCACTGCAGTCACTATGGCAAGAGGCATAAATTTATCTGGAAAAATCATGATGAAACTAAGGGTATGTCTACACTGCAATAAAAAAAAAATCCCTACAGCACTGAGTCTCAGAGCCTGGATCAGTTGACTTGGGCTTGCAGGGCTTGGGCTGTAGGGTTCAAAACCAAGCCATGTGACCCCCAATTTGATGACTCAAACACCAGGGGCCATGCTGCAGGTCTTTTATTGAAGTGTAGCTATATCCCAATTGTCAACAGATTAAGGTCAGTTTTAGAGGAAGTAGTAGGCAAGTGTGGCACTCTGTACCTCAAAGCAGCACCCCAGAGCCCCCATATTCACCACTGCCATATAATTATGATATGTTTTGTACGAAGTGTGCATTGTGAGGCATCCTTTTAAGAGTTTTGATCTGTTGAACATTAATATCCTGCTGGATTGTAATGCTATCATTATATGTGAAGCTATAACATTTTGCTATGTGTGTGTTACTGAAATATGTTGTGAGGTTTGGAACACCGACAACTAGCCTTTCAGGTACAACAATCAAGTAACCAGGTGTACTGATTGCCCATTAAAGAGAATCCACTTTCCCATCAGCCATGCCACAAAACTTCTCAGAGAGAGCACAGAGACAATGGAAAATGCTTGAGCAATGGGGGTGGACCTCCATGTCAGAAGCATACATCCAGCAAGCTGGAAGAAACTACAAAACAGGAGAAGTGACATCGTGACTGGGCCTCACTCCCCCCACAACACAACACCTAGAAGAAACATCTGGAGGACAAAGACTATGAACTGGGAAGGATGGTCCCAGGCTGGAAAGCAGCTCCAGACTGTGTCTTGAGGAACTATACCATCTGTCAGGGTGAGACACTACTTGATTCAAATCCTGTTTAGTTTATAGAACTCAGACTACACATTTATTTTTGTTTCTTACATAACCAACTTTGGTCTCTATGCTTGTTACTTATAATCACTTAAAATCTATCTTTCTGTAGTTAATAAATCTGTTTTATATTTTACCTAAGACAGTGTGATTTGGTTGTAGTGCTTGGGCAATCTCAGCTCAGTTTACAAAGGCTAGTGTGTGTTCTCTCCACATTGAGAGCGGGGTGAACTGGGTAATGAATTTACATTGGTTAGGCTTCTGACCAGAGCAAAATGGTACAGTTCTGGGGTATAAGGCTGGGGTAATTGTGGGGAACTGACTTGAGCCTCTCTATTCATCAGTGGCTGGGAGAAGCATTCATGTAACTCACTTGTGTGTGTCCCAGCTTGTGAATGGCTGTGTAAGTGCAGTGCTGACAGAGGTTTTTGGCTTAGCAACAGCATCACAGTGTGAGAGGCAACCCAGGTTGGTGGGTAAGGGTGGCTCAGCAGTCCCACAGACCAGGTTGCACCCTGAGAACCCTGTCACAGCAAAGAACTGTGAGGCCAAATATACACTCTGACAGTTGATGGGAAAAAAGTGAGAATGGGGATTAAGTTTCTGTTTCAATTATCTTAATTAAGGCATTCGATTCTGTTTGGAGAGGGAAGCATTATGGAAAGGAATAAAATCATATGCTATTCCAGATAAGATAACTGCAATTATGAAAATTATGTGTGAAGACTCTTGTAGTGCTGTAGCAATTGGAGAAAATTTAAACAAGTGGTTCAAATCAAAGTTTGGTGTAAGATAAGGAGGCATGGAATCACTTTTGATTTTCATAAAGTTCTTAAATTGGGCATTAAAATGGTAAACAAGTTGGAGGACATGACATTGGATGATCTGGAATTAAGCTTTTTAGCTTATGCTGATGATAACATGCAACTTGGCAGACACATTTGAATTAATTATGATACTCTTCTCTATCTTGAAATATTGGTGTAGTCGACTTTGACTTGCAATAAGTGCCAAGAAGATGTAGTGACATGTCTTGGAAAAGGGACAGTAGATGCTGTTGGAATGCTGCAGTGAAGTCATAGAACAAGTAAAATTTTATGCGTGCCTAGGAAACTTGATCAGTACCAGTGATTCCATCAAGTATGGATGTAATGCTTTAGCTACAAGTGCTGCACAGAAGTTGATGAAATTATGAATGGATAACATTATGGTTGATGCCAAAGTGAAAATTTATCAAACCGGTGTACTAACAATAATACACTATGGTCTAGAAGCAGCTGCATTAAATGAAACAGACATCAAAAAGATGAAGGAAGTAGGGATAAGAATTCTTCAGAAGATGACAGGCATAAAGTGGAATGATTTTAAGGCAGATGAAGAAGTTAGAAGGAGAGTGTGATAAGGTATCAGGGTATGGGATTGGCTGTAATCAAAAATATTATGTTGGTGAGAACTCTGATGATATGATGCCAAAGAAAATAATAACAAAGGGTATGTCTTCACTACCTGCCAGATCGGCAGGTAGCGATCGATCTATCAGGTATTGATTTATCGCATCTCATGTAGACGTGATAAATCGATCCCCGAACGTGCTTCCCGTTGACTCCGGAACTCCACCAGGGCGAGAGGTGGAAGCGGAGTCTACGGGGGAGCCGTGGCCATCGATCTCGCGCCGTAAGGATGGGAGGTAAGTCGATCTAAGATACGTCGACTTCAGCTACGCTATTCTCGTAGCTGAAGTTGCGTATCTTAGATCGATCCCCTCCCCAGTGTAGACCAGCCCAAAGAAAAGATGGTGGGGCATTGCAGGGAGATGACCAGGCAGGGTTTAATGGAGGAACAAGCCACGGGCTATGGATGGCAAGACTATGGATGCTTCGGGATGAGAAGTAATAGTTCTCAAACTGCGGTGCATGGGCCAGAATGGTCCATTGAGCCCTTTCTTATGGCCCGCAGAATGAAATGTTTTCTGAGGTGTTGGCTGAGACATTGTAAGTGAGATATCTTCTCACAGAAGTTTTCTTCAGATATAGTGTATTCATTTTGCTGATTATGTCTTAACCTGAATGTGTGCAATTCCACACAACATAATATTGCATCTTTTCAGAGATGTATACAGTGCAAACAGACATTTATAAAATTTTGGCCGGAGTGGAAAATATTATTTAATCATCCTGATATCTTGGGGACTATCATATCAGTAGTATAAGCATCTAAGGTTTGATACTAACCAGTCATTGTGGTGTTAGGTAGAGGAAGGTAGCTCACTCAATATCATCCATGAACAGTTGGTGTTGATATATGTAAAAAGCATTACATAGTTTGTCAACTCTATGGGACCCTGGAGCTCCATTTAATACATTTCTAACATCTATATCCTGTCCAAAGAAAGTGAGTTCTCCTCCAGCTCCACTGCTTCTTTCACCAACCCAGAATAACTGATGTAGTCTTTATCTTTATAGAAATATAAAATATAAGGGGGAAAAATAAGATCTTCTTTTACATATCTGTTCTACTCTGCAAATCAGACAGCTAGTGCTGGAATGACATTAATTCAGGCTCTCTAAAACTGACCAATTGAATTCCTGATATTTATTATATTTTTTAAGCAGGAAATACTTTATTTTGATATTTCAGTTATTGAAAACTCACTCGCAAAAAGCCTTTGGTGTGTGTGTGTGTGTGTGTGTGTGTTTATATAATTCATATTTTTCCAATGATCAAAATACTTGTTACCCAGTAGGTACCATATTTCTCCTTTGGGGTTGCTAGAACTTCTGTATTAAATTAATTGAACTTTAGCTACTATGGAGACCAAACTTTCTCCCCTAAAATAATAAAGCAGAAACCTATTGCTTAATAATGTTTAAAATACAAAAAGATGTAAATGAGGAAGGCTAAGGGACTGATCTTACTGGCAAAATGCGTGTTGACTTCAACGGAAATAGAATCACTTCTCTTGAGCATGGACATATACATTCTTTTTATTGTCATTTACCTTCCAGTGTTAAAACAAATATTTTTTTTCTCTAAAATATATAGCCCATTACACTAGAGCTGCAATTTAATTTTGCACATGGCCAGAAAAACCTTGAACTTTGATTGTCTGATGATCATCAAGTATTTATTTTTTGTACAGTTAATAACAAACATCACATATTTTTCCATCCCTGAGTAGGATGGACCAGGGGACTACTGCTGTATTACAGTTTGAAAGATATATGTTAACCATTCTGTTTCACACATTCTTTTTTCCCCCTTTGAAGTTAACAGCCTTATGCCAATTTTCCATTCTAACTAAATGTGAATTGTGATTTTATAGCTTGTGTTTATTGTCACTTTCTTTTTTAATTGTAGGATCAGCAACTGTTCAAGTGGTTTTAGATGAATACACTCATATATTATTTAGACAGGTAGTAAATTATGGTAAATAAGCATGTATGGTTCAATTTTAGCATTATGCAGCAGAGCAAAATATTGAAATACAGTATGGCTTATTCAAATCTAGACAAATATGTTATGTATGTAGATGGCTATGTCTCTGTGACTGCGTTGGCTTTGTTTTTTTTTCTATATATTGTCCACCTGTTTGCCATTCATTTGCAGAATGACACAGACAGAGGTTTATGTGATACTAAGGGCCAAACAGAGCTAACATTGAAGTCAATGAAAAGACTCCCATTGATTTCAGTGGAAATTGGATCTGTCCCTAAGGAGCTAATAGAATGTATATTAATCATGATTAAAAAAAAAAACAAAAAACAAAAAAACAAAAACATTTCATTAATTAGTAAATTATGAACCCACTTCTTCATTGATAAAAAAATGTTTTTATATCAGTCAAACATTTTTTAAAATCATGTATATGTTTACTTGATTGGAAAATGTGCCTATAATTACACCTTTCCTTGTATAAAATATGCTGCACATGGATGACTTTCAAAATAATCATGTTATTATTTAAGGCCTTAGTATTGCAAAGACTTATGCAGGTGATGAACTCCAGGCATCGTTAGTAGCAGCACAGGAGCCAGCTAACAGCTGGAAACAGAGAAGTTTGAGTGGAGCTCTGTTAGAAGAGAAGAGATACAAGCACTGTTTCTGTGGGGAGCGAGTGATTTCTTGGGAGGGTGTTTGTTGTTTGCTGGTTGGTTTGTTTTCAGTTTGCAAAGCGTGGTAGTGGGAAATGTGTTGTGAGAGAAGCAGAGCCTTTGATCACAGCTGAACCTTAGGGGGCAGGGCTGCTCAGGCAGCAGGCCTACAAAGTGAGGCAGCCAGCTGATAAGCCAGTGCCATAGGAATCAATAAAGAGAGCTGAAAATCAGGGAGTTTGAGTGGGAGTTTGTAAGTGGAGTTTGGAGGAGAGTGCCATTTTGTTTTGTATTTTTCTTGATAGCATGTTATGAGGGAAGGCTATGGCAGCTACAGAGGCAGCAGTGGAAGTGACCCAAATACTGTAAAAGACAATGACAATGAATGGATGTGGAAACTGCAGGATGTAATTCTTCTGATGCGGGATACTTGAAAGGTGCTTCCTTTGTATGAAGTATCACCTAATGGAAGCCAAGGTTTGGAGATGGAGCTACAAACTGTAGTTGAGTTTAGAAGGAAATTTGAACAGATGATGGGGGAAAGAGAAGTGACTGAAGGGAAAACTCAAAACTTGCAGATACATGCTGGACAAGAGAACTGAGAGGGTATACTGCTGGATGAAGAAAGTGACCTGTGGAAGCATGTGACTAAGAGAACAAGGAAGAGGAAAAGACCAGCTAGCGAAGGAGAAACAGATCTGTGGAACAAGTATGCTGACTTGAAAAATGAAGGGGAGAGGCAATGAGGCAATAGGAAATGAGAAGGCAAGGAAAAAGAGAAGAGTGGCTAGTCCTGCAAGAAGAGGATAGAAGATAACTCACAGAAAATTGCAAGTGAGAACAGAAGACAAGAAGACTTGTAGCCAGAAAGAATACTAGAAAGGGGAAGACCTGAGAATCTCCCTAACACCAGGAAGAGGCCAGTCTGCATCACTGGGGACTCCCTATTAAGAGTGACAGACAACCCTGTCACCAGACCTGACCTGGAGAACAGAAAATTGTGTTGTCTGCCAGGAGCTAAGATATAGGATGTGGATCTGAGTCTGAAGAGGATCTTAATGGTAATAAGAAAGAATCCATTGACTGTCCTCCACATGGTGACAAATGATACTGCTAGATTCTCACTGGGATACATCAAGGAAAACTATGCCAGGCTAAGGAAGATGCTTAATGAAATTGACAGGTGGTCTTCAGTGGGATTCTACCTATCCCTAGAGGAGGAGAGTGAAGGTGACACAAGATTACAATTATCAACAGATGGTTTAGGCAAAGGAGTGATTTTGGATGTTCAACCGCTTGGAAGGCATTCACGGACAAATGACTGTTCTCATGGGATGGACTCCATCTGAGTAGGGAGGGTAATTAACTTCTGGGATGGAAGTAGGCACAAGTGATGAAAAGAGCTTTAAACTAGCAAAATTTCCTTTGCCTTCCACTGCAGCATGGGGCATGGATCACTTGCTCATTTGGATTGGCTAAATGCTGGATTCTATGTAATTTGAAGTTTTTAAATCAAGGTTTGAGGACTTCAGTAACTCACTCAGAAGTTATGGCCCTATTGAAGGAGTAGGTGGGTGAAGTTCTGTGGTCTGCAATGTTCAGGAAGTCAGATTATATCATCATGATGGTCCCCTCTGTCATTAAAATTTGAGTCTGAGTAATGTCATTGATGTTAATGGGTTTTCCCCACTAGTGTAAAATCAAGCATATGCTTAATCCTTTCCAGGATGAGGGTGTATGAGTCTGGTACCCTGTACTGTATGGAAGTTTGGAGTACGCAGGAAGAGGTCCAGACCTTGCTTTCCTTTTAGATCTATAGCTTATACCATCTTATATCAATAGCACATTGAAATCCAAAACTCATTAACAACCATACATAGGTCTGATCCAATTCCCATTGAAATCAAAGGGAGCCCTTCCACAACCTTTAATGGGTCCTGGATCCAGCTGTATTGCACTTAAAAATAATAAAGCCACCTTGCCCCCCCCCCCCCCAAAAAAAAAAAAACACACACACACACAAATCAAATGCTTACATTAATGAGCACAGTTATGAGTAATCCTGTTATTTTTTGCTATTATAAGTAAGAATTGACCATTGTGAGTAAGATCACATAATCTAAGCCTATATTAGATAAGAGTCCCAATCCTGCATACACCATGATAGCAAAATTTCCTTTAATTGAATGTGAGTTACATGTGACTAAAAACTATAGAGGCATTTACATGTTCAAGTTTTCCCCTTGATACTAATTTACATTAATCTAAAACTGAATTAGACTTGCACCTCAAAGGAAGAATAGGCCTTAATATGTTGGTACATAATGTTCTTAAGGATGTTAAGTAATATTCAACATACAAAATTCTCTTTCTGCCTCTTATGTAATATAATGGGAGGAGAGGCCTCATGGATATCCCGGGGAGGAATACACCTTATAATTATAGATCAGTGAGATAACATGTACCAATGGTGTGATGGCTTATTTACCCCCCCCCCCCCAAAAAAAAACAAAACACCAAAAAAATACACCTGTTGATGTTTTCTTTTTGTTTTTTACGGAAGCATTATAGTAAAAATCTTCTCATGGCCTTCACAGACTCCACTGCACCTATAACTGAGTTTTATTTTCTCAAGGTAGGTAGCACCCAAAAAATAAGTGGTCATACCAAGAAATTAGATACATTTTGAAACTGAAAGTATCCAATTGCACTAAAAAATTTTACAGAAAGAATATTCTATTTGTTTGGATATTTTCTAATCTCTGGTAAAGTGTTTTTTTTTTCCCCTTGAAAACATTTTGAAAGTGTATGTGAATACCTTACACAGACTTTATGGCCTTTAAAATAAGTATTTTTAAGAAAAAAAGCTTTTTAAAAGTTGCATGCATTTAAAAATGTACATGTATTGTCTTGTGTGAAAATGAAACTACAGTGCATGCAGAAAAAGACAGCTCTAAATTCATAGTTCAACATCACCCTCTCCTGGTAGAATTTCTGAACTGAAGAGTCAGCAAAATATGTGTATTTCTTGAAATTATACACTGGGTTCTGACATGAAAATATCTGCAAGTCATTTTGTATTAGTTAATGGCTATATTTTACAACTAAAATAGTTTGTTACTTTGGCGTGCACCTATGTGTTACATTCTTATCTTACTGGCAGATAGAGAAACTGTAGTTTTGAACATTAACTTTAACTTCCTGTCATATAAACTCATCTTACTTTTAAGCTACCCTTTTATTACACGATTTAGTACAAAGATAACTACACTTTGAACAGTCAGAACATAAAACCTTGTCAATGATGTGCTGTAATAATTTAATAGGTATTTCACAAAATATTTAGTTTTTTACCCTTGTCCTGATAAATCCTTTAGAGGAAGAGGGTATTAGGAGAAGGGTGCTGTCAGAGAAAAAGAGAGGCAATTAGGAATTTATTGCTCACCTTTAAAGAAAAAAGATAGGGAAGAAATATTTTTGGTGTTCTTGAGTATTTAAAAATACTTATTTTAAAGGGCATAAACTCTGTGTAAGGTGTACACATACGCTTCTTTGCATTTTACCATGCCTAGCACCATAGGACCCTAAAATTGACTGTGGCCTTTGGCAATATTTCAATATAAATCACAGTAATAATAAAATAAATACTTCAATTATAATACTGTGAGTGACATCAGAGTAAGAGCAGTAAAAACTCTGATGTCACTGAAGACCATAACAGAAGAGGTTCAATAAGGGTAATTTGAAATCTGTTTCTGTTAGCATCCTTACTTCAATGATTCAAAAAAACAATAATTGTAGGAAAGAGAAAATTAAAAATAGATGACCTCTGGTGTGAAAATGAGGCTAAATGTATTTTCATGCCTTTGCAGCTCTTTACATCAGCCAAGTGACAACTCCTCAGCTGAATTGTAGACTTATATTCGCTCCAGGGACAGCTGTCATCCTCTCTGTGGCTCTCAATAAAAAAAAATCTTATTTCAGAAAATGAATAACAGATTATATTCAGAATCAACTACAAGTGAATGTCTAATACAGTGTGGAATTGCTAATATATTGGCCCCATTGAAACCAATGTGAGTTTTTCATTCACTTCAGTGGGGCCAGGATTTCACCCATGATGTACATATTGACATGTGTTTTTATCTCTGTGGCATATCTGAGTTTTGGGATTCTCATTCTGAGTTATAAGTATTTAGATTTTTCTCAGAATGACAGTAATCTGATTAAGTAACAGTGTTTGCCTGCCAGATCCTACCCAGTTGCCAGGTGATTTTTTTTTCTTTTAGATATCTTTAGATTTAAATACGAATTTTAAAAGCCATCTTTTATGAAAAGGTGGCCTAAGAATCAATTGCATATACAACCCAGCAGCAGAAAATAATATATACGATAATGATTCAGCCAGCCAACCATATCATAGCAATAAAATGGCCTCTTCAGTCCCTCGCTCCCCATCTCACTGCCCCCTAGAATGTACTCTTAACCTTTTCCATGGATCCTGTCAAAAGAATGACTTTTGCAGCTAGCCCTGAGAGGAAATCAAATTTGGGCTATTTTGGACTGAACACTGGTCTACACTAATGTTGTAAATCGATATAAGTTATGCTAGCTCTGTTATGTAAATTACGTAACTGAAGTTGACGTAACTTAGGTCGACTTACAACTGTGTCTACACTGAGCTATGCTGATGGGAGATGCTCTCCTGTTGACATATCTTCTGCCTCTCAGGGAGGTGGATCACTCTCCCATCGACTTAGCTTGTCTTCACAGGACCCGCTAAATCATCGCTGCTGCATCAACTGCAGTGTTGCTAATTTAGCCCGTAGTGTAGTCATGGCCTTAGAGAGCATATTCCAGGGTCCTGGGTATCTCACAGAAACAAGGTCCTTCCCTTAATCCTTCTGGGAAAGTATTTTGCTGAGTCACTCCAGAAGCAGAGTATAAGAGAGATGGCCATAGCCTCAAGCAGAGTGTGCTTTGGTTCAGACAGCCAGGTGCCAAAGGAAGGAATCCTAGGAGCTGTCACTGATATTTAAAATGTAATGTCACAAGATTACTTTTTAAGTCAATGATCCTTGCACATCTCATTGTAAAGTACCAGCATTAAAATCTACTTTTTTGTTTGAGGGGAGGGTTTGTACTTTCGGGTTTCCCATTATTCTTAGTTATACTTCTATATAAATCCCCATATTATTCCTTCTAGTGAAGAGCGCATCCAGAGTGACTTTGTAGCTCTTGTGCACTCTAGAGAAGATCTCCAGTTCTGGGGAAGTGACCATATGAAGCGTATAATCAGCAGGTTGACATATTGTGATTCCACGAGGGCTAACTAATTCAACATAGGAGGGAAAAGGTAGGCTTAAAATACTTCACACACACACCAATACATACACAGATATCCAGCAATGGCTCTCTGTGGGTGTGACATGCTGATGAAGCTCTTGTTGGGGTTAAGGATTCCATCTTCCAACTTTTTCTATACTTTACTAAAGCTCTTTTGTGAACAGGGGCTGCTAACAGGGAGTTTCACAAGGGAGTTCTCCAGGTGAAGGAGGAGCAATACAGCACCCTTTTGGGCTGACAGGGGGCTGCAGACGGGAGTTTGACAGAGGGAGGCTTACGATGGTTAGGAAGACCCGCAACACCTGTGCCAGCACTTCTACTGTCTCCTCCACCTGTGCCTGTAGCCAGACAGAGTGCCTAAGCATGGATGCCTCTACCCAGATCCTGGTGTGGTTTTGCAAAGACTGTAACTTGCAATTTCCACTTACTGATATCCAGGCTGGGGGGACCATCCAATGTGAGAGGTGCCTGCTGGTGGAATCTCTCAGGCAGCAGGTGGGAGAGCTACAGGAGGAGGTGGCTAGGTTGAGGAGCATCCGTATCCACGAGCAATTCCTCGACAGTGTCCATGTGGAGACAGCTGAGGTAGCTGTCCCAGTACACAGGACTGCTGATACACCACTGGTGGAGGAGAAGATGGCTCAGGGTGGACACTGGCAGCTGGTTACTTCTGGCAGCAGGCAGTGCTCCACCCTTGCTCTGAACCCTCCTGCCGTGGTTATAGGTAACCGTTATGCTCTTCTTGATACAGGAAAGAAGGAATCACTCCCTACAGTAAAAGAGGAGAAGCCTCGTACCCCTAAGGCTGGAAAGTCTGCTGCCACCACTGCGAATAGGAAACGTAGGGTAGTGGTGGTCGGAGACTCTCTGCTGAGGGGGACGGAGGCGCCCATCTGTCGCCCTGACATTTCATCTCGGGAGGTATGCTGCCTGCCGGGGGCCCGTATCCGAGACGTTACGGAGACATTGTCGAGGATTATCCAGCCCTCTGACTACTACCCCATGCTACTCATCCATGTGGGCACAAATGATACTGCGCGGTGTGACACTGAGCGGATCAAGAGTGACTACAGGGCTTTGGGAGTACGGGTGAAGGAGTTTGGAGCGCAGGTGGTATTCTCTTCAATTCTTCCTGTCAAAGGTAGGGGCCCGGGCAGAGACAGATGCATCATGGAGGTGAATGCCTGGCTGAGAAGATGGTGTCGCCAGGAGGGCTTTGGCTTCCTAGACCACGGGATGCTAGGCAGAGATGGCGTTCACCTTTCGAGGAGAGGAAAGACCCTATTCGGACACAGACTGGCTAACCTAGTGAGGAGGGCTTTAAACTAGGTTCGACGGGGACAGGTGAGCAAAGCCCACAGGTAAGTGGGGAACATGGAGACCGGGGAGATGGGTCGGAAACAAGAGGGAGTGTGGGCTATATTGGCAGAGAGAAAGGAGAGTCAGGACAAAACTGGGAGGAAAGATCAAACCAGTATCTTAGATGCCTATATACAAATGCGAGAAGTATGGGGAATAAGCAGGAAGAACTGGAAGTGCTAATAAATAAATACAACTATGACATTGTTGGCATCACTGAAACTTGGTGGGATAATACACATGATTGGAATGTTGGTGTGGATGGGTACAGCTTGCTCAGGAAGGATAGACAGGGGAAAAAGGGAGGAGGTGTTGCCTTATATATTAAAAATGTACACACTTGGACTGAGGTAGAGATGGACATAGGAGACGGAAGTGTTGAGAGTCTCTGGGTTAGGCTTAAAGGGGCAAAAAACAAGGGAGATGTCATGCTAGGAGTCTACTACAGGCCACCTAACCAGGTGGAAGAGGTGGATGAGGCTTTTTTCAAGCAACTAACAAAATCATCCAAAGCCCAAGATTTGGTGGTGATGGGGGATATATGTTGGGAAAATAACACAGCGGGGCACAGACTATCCAACAAATTCTTGGACTGCATTGGAGACAACTTTTTATTTCAGAAGGTTGAAAAAGCTACTAGGGGGGAAGCTGTTCTAGACTTCATTTTAACAAATAGGGAGGAACTCGTTGAGAATGTGAAAGTAGAAGGCAGCCTGGGTGAAAGTGATCATGAAATCATAGAGTTTGCAATTCTAAGGAAGGGTAGAAGGGAGAACAGCAAAATAGAGACAATGGATTTCAGGAAGGCAGATTTTGGGAAGCTCAGAGAGCTGATAGGTAAGGTCCCATGGGAATCAAGACTGAGGGGAAAAACAACTGAGGAGAGTTGGCAGTTTTTCAAAGGGACACTATTAAGGGCCCAAAAGCAAGCTATTCCGCTGGTTAGGAAAGATAGAAAATGTGGCAAAAGACCACCTTGGCTTAACCACGAGATCTTGCACAATCTAAAAAATAAAAAGGAGTCATATAAAAAATGGAAACTAGGACAGATTACAAAGGATGAATATAGGCAAACAACACAGGAATGCAGGGGCAAGATTAGAAAGGCAAAGGCACAAAATGAGCTCAAACTAGCTACGGGAATAAAAGGAAACAAGAAGACTTTTTATCAATACATTAGAAGCAAGAGGAAGACCAAAGACAGGGTAGGCCCACTGCTTAGTGAAGAGGGAGAAACAGTATCAGGAAACTTGGAAATGGCAGAGATGCTTAATGACTTCTTTGTTTCGGTCTTCACCGAGAAGTCTGAAGAAATGCCTAACATAGTGAATACTAATGGGAAGGGGGTAGGTTTAGCCGATAAAATAAAAAAAGAACAAGTTAAAAATCACTTAGAAAAGTTAGATGCCTGCAAGTCACCCGGGCCTGATGAAATGCATCCTAGAATACTCAAGGAGCTAATAGAGGAGGTATCTGAGCCTCTAGCTATTATCTTTGGAAAGTCATGGGAGACGGGAGAGATTCCAGAAGACTGGAAAAGAGCAAATATAGTGCCCATCTATAAAAAGGGAAATAAAAACAACCCAGGTAACTACAGACCAGTTAGTTTAACTTCTGTGCCAGGGAAGATAATGGAGCAAGTAATTAAGGAAATCATCTGCAAACACTTGGAAGGTGGTAAGGTGATAGGGAACAGCCAGCATGGATTTGTGAAGAACAAATCATGTCAAACAAATCTGATAGCTTTCTTTGATAGGATAACGAGCCTTGTGGATAAGGGTGAAGCGGTGGATGTGGTATACCTAGACTTTAGTAAGGCATTTGATACGGTCTCGCATGATATTCTTATCGATAAACTAGGCAAATACAAATTAGATGGGGCTACTATAAGGTGGGTGCATAACTGGCTGGATAACCGTACTCAGAGAGTTGTTATTAATGGTTCCCAATCCTGTTGGAAAGGCGTAACGAGTGGGGTACCGCAGGGGTCTGTTTTGGGACCGGCTCTGTTCAATATCTTCATCAACGACTTAGATATTGGCATAGAAAGTACGCTTATTAAGTTTGCGGATGATACCAAACTGGGAGGGATTGCAACTACTTTGGAGGACAGGGTCATAATTCAAAATGATCTGGACAAATTGGAGAAATGGGCTGAGGTAAACAGGATGAAGTTTAACAAAGACAAATGCAAAGTGCTCCACTTAGGAAGGAAAAATCAATTTCACACATACAGAATGGGAAAAGACTGTCTAGGAAGGAGTACGGCAGAAAGGGATCTAGGGGTTATAGTGGACCACAAGCTAAATATGAGTCAACAGTGTGATGCTGTTGCAAAAAAAGCAAACATGATTCTGGGATGCATTAACAGGTGTGTTGTGAGCAAGACACGAGAAGTCATTCTTCCGCTCTACTCTGCTCTGGTTAGGCCTCAGCTGGAGTATTGTGTCCAGTTCTGGGCGCCGCATTTTAAAAAAGATGTGGAGAAATTGGAAAGGGTCCAAAGAAGAGCAACAAGAATGATTAAAGGTCTTGAGAACATGACCTATGAAGGAAGGCTGAAAGAACTGGGTTTGTTTAGTTTGGAAAAGAGAAGACTGAGAGGGGACATGATAGCAGTTTTCAGGTATCTAAAAGGGTGTCATAAGGAGGAGGGAGAGAACTTGTTCACCTTAGCTTCTAAGGATAGAACCAGAAACAATGGGTTTAAACTGCAGCAAGGGAGGTCTAGGTTGGACATTAGGAAAAAGTTCCTAACTGTCAGGGTGGTTAAACACTGGAACAAATTGCCTAGGGAGGGTGTGGAATCTCCGTCTCTGGAGATATTTAAGAGTAGGTTAGATAAATGTCTATCAGGGATGGTCTAGACAGTATTTGGTCCTGCCATGTGGGCAGGGGACTGGACTCGATGACCTCTCAAGGTCCCTTCCAGTCCTATAATCTATGAATCTATGAATCTTTTATTCAAATTTTGCTCATTTTGCAGGGTCAGCCTGTTGGGATAATGTAGAGTTTGCATTCTTGGTGGTTGATATGACCTAAACCTTGGTTAAGACCCCACACAAATTATTTATAGATTTCATTATGTTCTTATTAGAAAAATGTGAAATGAATTGTTAGTTATATATATATATATATATATATATATATATATATATAAAATAATGTTTGATTAATAAATATTTATTATAAGAACATTGAGAGGAATTTTTGCTTTTGTATGTGTCTGCTGATGCAGTATTTTAGATGGTAGCTAAAACAGCTTCAGTGTTGTGCAAACCACGAAACATGGTTTTTGTGTATTATTTGTAAATACCTTGGTCTGTGTAAATAGCAGGGTGAAGTAGAGTGTCATAAGGAAATTGTTAACTTCTGGTGCTCCTCCCCCTTCTAACAAGACAAGCTAACAAGTTAAAAAACCAAGGCCATAAAAACAAACCAGTCAAATTAAAACAAATGGATGAAGCCATGGGGGTTGGCAACAAATAATAGATGACAGAAGTAAGTTTTAGCAGGATATGCACAAATTTATTAGTTAGTTTAGTTTGTTGTAGATGTTAGGTTAGTTAGTTTAGGTCAGATTTATGCATGAAAATGTTTTAATTAGATAGGTACGTAGATGAGATAACTGAGTAAACAGAGTCTCCACAAAGTTACGGAACAGGGTTAAAAATAGGTGATTGACAATAAGAAAGTGGAAAAGACAGGGGAAGAACATAGCAGAGACCAGAGATCTGAGAAGAGTTGCCCTGTCCCCAGGAGAGGTAACTTAATCAATTATCTTTCTTGCCTTATCTGTTTTTACATGTTTATGTAATTCATAGGAGATAATAGCTTATTCTTAAAAAATGAAAATAAAGGCTAAAAGAAACATCTAAGCCTAAGTGGCTCTTGTTTTTCATCCAACGTTCTTCTACGGAGAGAATAATGAATGAAAGTTCAAAATGCTACAGTTTACCAAAGAGACCTCAACACGAGATAAAATATCATAATTTACCACTGAGTGGCTGTGAACTCTTACAGTTTTGACATGATGTGAAATGTTGGCAGGTGACATAATATAATATGGCAGATCATAAATGATGAAATATGACATTGGATATAAAGCTAAGATTTATAGCCCTTCAAATCTGTTTATGCTTCAGAGAAGTGTTCCCATTCCAGTAACATTGTCACTGAAAGATACATATTTCCCTTCACACTTGTGAATCATCAGTAATTGTACCACTTCCAAATCTGTCCTGTTCCTTAGGTTTTAAGTGTGCAATTTTTTTTTTGTTAAATTGTCATTCTCTGATGCTAGTTTTCCCTTTTCACTTAATATACTACAGTAAAAGCTGAATAGACTTGCAATAGAACTAGCTTAAGTTCTAATGCTTTATGGTAGGGTTTTTTTAAGGGTCTTTCCACATTCTCTATGTTGGGTTGATTATATTCATGCTAATGCACTAATATAATCTTTCACCTCTACACCGGACATATACTGTACTGTTTGTGTGCTTTCTTACATTTGGTGCACGTTAACCAAGTTAACCAGACATTTTGAATTATCTTGGTGTGTTTTACATATCCCACATTATTTATAAGAGTCCAAACTTTGCTTATTTTAGCTAGAATTCTATGGCAGTTGTTCTCAACCAGGGGTTTGCGCACCCCTGGGGGTATGCAGAGGTCATCCAGGGGGTATATCAACTCATCTAGAGGCATGCCTATTTTTACAACAGGCTACATTAAAAGCACAAGCAAAGTCAGTACAAACTAAAATTTCAGACAGACAAGTTGTATATACTGCTCTATAAACTATATACTGAAATGTAAGTACAAATTTATATTCCAATTGATTTATTTTATAATTATATGGTAAAAATGAGAAAGTAAGCAATTTCTCAGAAATAGGGTGCTGTGACACTTTTGTATTTTTATGTCTGATTTTGTAAGCAAACAGTTTTTAAATGAGTTATAACTTGGGGGTATGCAAGACAAATCAGACTCCTGAAAGGGGTAAAATAGTCTGGAAAGGTTGAGATCCACTGTTCTATGGCATTCTACAGCAGGGATCGGCAATCTTTGGCACATGGCCTGCAAGGATAAGCCCCGTCGGGCCAGTTTGTTTACCTGCAACATCCACAGGTTCGGCTGATCACAGCTTACATTGGCTGTGGTTTGCCGCTCCAGTCCAATGGGGGCTGCGGGAAGAGGCGGCCAGCACATCCCTCAGCCCACGCCACTTCCTGCAGCCCCCACTGGCCTGGAGTGGCGAACCGCGGCCAGTGGGAGGTGCGATTGGCTGAACCTGCAGACATGGCAGGTAAACAAACCAGCCCGGCCCACCAGGGGCTTACCCTGACAGGCCGCGTTCCAAAGGTTGCCGATTCCTGTTCTACAGTATCATGCTATTCCGAATCGAGGGTTTTTTCCTACATCCTACTGAATACATGCTCCTCCACCAAACTAGAGTGTGTAAAAATTAGAATCCTTGCTGGACCCTTGGCTACATTATTGTATAACTTTGAGCCATCAGATCAAGTTAATTAAAAGAGGCATGACCAGATGCTGTCCATCCTGGTTGTAATGATGCTGGTTGTGGCAGGATCCAACTGAGAGTGCCAATTCAGGATGAATTGCTTAAAACAGGACAGTTACAGCCCAAGGCTGGGGTTTTTCCACCTCTAAGGCCAACCAAACCAGCCAGACAAAGAGGACTTTGGTCTCACCCCACTGGCTAACACAAGTCACACAAGCAATTCCCTTAGACACTCCAGTTTCCCAGTATCACCACCAGTGCCACTCGTTATGGGGACAAATGGTTATGAAAACCAATACCCCAGTAAAAGAAAAAAGGTTCTCCTGATCCCAAAGGATCAAGCCCCAGACCCAGGTCAATATACAAATCAGATCTTACCCACAAATCACGCTGTTGCCAATCCTTTAGAATCTAAAATTTAAATGTTTATTCATAAAAGGAAAAAGATATAGATGAGAGCTAGAATTGGTTACATGGAATCAATTACATACAGTAATGGCAAAGTTCTTGGTTCAGGCTTGTAGCGGTGATGAAATAAACTGCAAGTTTAAATCAAGTCTCTGGAATACATCCACAGCTGGGATGAGTCAGTCAGTCCTTTGTTCAGAGCTTCAGTTTGTAGCAAAGTCCCTCCAGAGGTAAGAAGCAGGATTGAAGACAAGATGGAGATGAGGCATCAGCCTTTTATAGCCTTTTCCAGGTGTAAGAACACCTCTTTGATCTTACTGTGGAAAATTACAGCAAAATGGAATCTGCAGTCACATGGGCATACTTTGCTGAGTTACAAGGCTTATTTGCCTTCTCTCAATGGGTCAGTTGTATAGCTGATAGTCCTTAATGGGCCATCAAGCAGGCTAGGCAGAGCTAACACCAACTTGTCTGGGATGTCTCCCAGAAGCATAGCATAAGTTTGAAATACAGACAGTTTAGAGCCAATATTCATAACTTCAACTACAAAATTGATACACACATATAGACAGCATAATCATAACCAGCAAATCATAACCTTGTCTTAGACACCTCATTTGACCCCCGTTATACAAGATTTGGTGCCACTACAGGACTTTGGTTGCACCCATGTTCTATATGGTCCCAGTTCAAATCAATAACTTGACACTGGTAAATCCATTTTCCTCCTGAGCTTTTTTTCCGTGCTTCTTTAGGGATTTGGTCTTCCCTAAGCAAACTCTCAAGGACTTAGTGAAAACACATATACAAAGTCTCAAAACTGGAACATCCTAATTTTGCTGCATTCTAAAAGCCAACAAATCTGGAATATGCAACCAGCTGACTTTTTATGGGGAGGTTTTTGAGAGCATATTAGTTGTATTACTGTCGTAATATAGCAACAGAGGGTCCTGTGGTACCTTTAAGACTAACAGAAGTATTGGAGCATAAGTTTTCGTGGGTGAATGCCCACTTCATCAGACGCAAGTCGTACTATATTGAGCCTTACCCAACAGTTCATCCACTTTGTGCATCATGTATGCATCAGACTTGGAAATGGAATTGATTTTTCTAAAACAATACAAAGCCGGGTGGTGCGATCCAGCTTGGATACCAAAATATTAGGACTCCTGTGATCACTATGCAATTCCTCTATATATCCCCAAGCATCCCCAGATTTGGAGTTCCTGTTGTACCATTTGATGCATTTTCCTGGGCAGAGGGCAGGGCATTTTTCTAACTAGGTGCCCCAGCTCTGGATATGCTGGTAAGCTGAGTGACTTTGCCTTGGCAAAGCGGAAAACGCTGTTGAGAAAAGAGGCCATCAGGTGCTGCACCTTGGCTTTTTGCTCTAAAAAAAGATTCTCCTCAATCTGTATGGAGCATGGGGACTTCTCACTATTACTTCACAGGGCACCTGCCAATGGGCCAAAGTTTAGATTCTGCTGTACTAGGGAACAATAAGAGGACACAGTTGTGGACTGGAGGCCAGCTCCCCTATTATAGGCGCATTCTTGCAACCACAGGGTATTAAGCAGATTCACTTTTGCTAATGTGCCCAAGATCTTGAGCATTTTTGCAGAATTTAAGGACACATTGTACCATGGTCTCTGTTCTGGGACCCGGTTCCCCCTCTGTCTCTTGCACTAGGTATAAATTTCCCCAGGTTTCCTCCCATGCAAGAGGGGTAAATAACTGGGGAACCTCCCACACCAAAAGTAGGTGGGAGCAGCTGATCCCATTGGCAATGGTCTGTGGCAAAGCATTTTTGTATCACTTGGTTTCAAAGTTTAATGAAACTGTCTACCAGATCATCTGTCTGGAGATGATATGCAATGGTGCAAATAGTCCAGATATCTAGCAGTCTGCACAGATCTTTCATCACCCATGATGTTAAGCTGGTCTCCTGGTTTGTTAAGATCTCCTGTGGCATCTTTTCCCTGGTAAAAATCTTAATCAATTCTGTAGAAGTGACTTCAGAATTGATTGAGCTTACAAAAGTCTCTGGGTACTTCATGGCATAATCTATTACCAGAATATATTTATACCCCACTTCACTGTTTTTGAGAGGCTAAACCAAGTCCATCTCTATTTACTCAAAGGTAGTGCCCATCAATGGGAGATGGAGTAAAGAAGCCTTTGAAAATTCCTTGGAAGCAACTATCTAGCATTCTGGGCATGAGGCACAGAAGAAAAATCTTTATACACTCCTGGTCAGTAGAAGCAGGCCAGGATTTAGGCATGAGTTTTTTCTTTGCGCAGCTGTCCCACAAAAGGCATTAGCCAACTGCACAACTTCATGATGATATGGCCATCTAATTAGAAACTGCATCCAGACTTCCCGCATCACTCATTTTTTTTCTAGGCTGTAAAACCACTGCATATGGAATTCAAACTTTGGATATTGACTCACCTGTTGAAGGTCCCCACTACTTCCCCATTCACTAGAGCCACTGATCATAGTCTCGATTCAGGATTTTGTCTCCCTGTTGTTACCTTGATAAAGTTTGAGAACCTCATCAAAATATCCACATCTTATTGAGGGGCTGCTGCTGATTCCTCGTTGAGAGTGAAGACTGAAGGGGAATCCTGTTGTCCGGAATCTCCTTATCCTCGGTCCATTTCCTCTCCTACACATACAATACCCATTGGGTTCAACACCGCCCTTGCCCAGGATATCTTGGATCTGAGTACAAAGGGTTGTGCAGGTCCTGAAAACCTTTTCAATATGTCCCCAATTGTCCTTACCACTCCCTACCTGAGGGTGTGCGAGAGTGGAGGCTAGTCCCACTACTGGGATGCAGTGTGCTCTCCAATAGTCAGTTGGAGCTGAATATGGCTTAATGTCCTCAAGCATGCACTCCAAATAAATTGGGAGGGGTGTGACATCTACTAAATTGTCTCTGACTAGGTTTGGCCACGCCCTTCTACCTCAGTCCCATTTATTGTGATGGGAACAGTTGAGGGGAGTGGGAGTCTCTTCCTGCTTGCTTGGTTTTCTGCCAGCCAGGCATGCCCATAGCCAGACTACTGCAAAGAGTGCCAGATAGCCAGATATACCAAATATGATGTAGTAGCTGTTGTTGAGTGGCTAGCTCCTGAACCAGCTGCTGCCTGCTCCACCAATCCATTTAACATGTATTCGAGGTCTATGATGGTGGGAGACTGCTAACTCCCCACTTCTCTGCCTGAGTTTGACTGATGTCCTGATTTGCTCCCTTCTTCAGGGACTAGATCAATTTCCTGCATTCTCCACCATGTGTAAGCATGTGACTCAGTGGCCACCATGTCCCCCATGGCTAGGCATGTCATAGCAGGCTCTACTCCTTTAGCACCTTCTGCTGAAAGTCATTCCAGCCCTGTTATGGTTTGCTTCGTTTTGCTACTCAGCCCTCCAGCCAGGTCACTTTTAGTCCTGCCACTTCAGATAAACCCAAGTCTAACATGTCACTAGTCTGGCATTGTCACATTGGTGATTCAGCCCCACTTCAGGCTTCTGGGCCTGCCAGACTTTAGCTCCACAGTCATCATGCCCCCTCCTTATGTGGGCTGGTAGGGGAACACAGCCCGGGACTCTGTATGAAAAGTCGATGAGGTCTGTTTGTTTAGGCCCTTTGCTGTATTCCCCCCCCCCCAGCTTTCTACCATGGTATGCAGATAAGTCTTTTCCCTGGGTGACTCTTCTGTGGGACCCAAAACAAAAGAAGTTCAAACTCATTGAGGAACAAAAGAAACAAAAAAAAGGTTCTGCACCAGGCCTATCTGATCCGAGGATGCTCTGACACTTAGGCATCTCTAGTTAAGTTCTAGTCCCAGCTGATCCTTCGTTCCAAGAAACTTCAAGACAGACACTAATTAGGCTCTAGTCCCACCTTCCCTCCTTTGCAACTCCCAGGCAGCCTCTGTTGAGGCTCTGGCCCCTATTCAGGACCTCCTTTCTAAGGCTAGCTCGAGAGTTCTAGTCTTTCTCCCAGTCAGCCTCCACCGATCTGGGGTTTTCCTCTTTTATCTCCTCCCTCCAGGATTGACACCTGCTGCAGCTGTAGTGGGGTGAGGTTGATTGTATCCACAGGCTTTCCTTAACCCCAGGAGGCCTTGTGATACACACCATCACAATCAACTTGTTGTTCTCTCTCTGCAAATGGCATAGTCCAACGCCCTTAATCCACCAACACAACACTTGTCAAAAATATTGTTACCAATCACTTGTCAAATGTACTCTATTTTTATGTAGAAATTAAAGGCAAGGATAGTTGCTCTATAGAAATTTGTTAAAGTTTTTTTAAAAAACAGAAAGCTGTCTGAAGGAATATGGGTGATTATAAGGTCTTGGAATGACTTTCTGAGGCATTTCAAATGTCTACTTTGTCATTGCCTAGAAGGAACTACCTCTTTACAGGGCTATATTGAAGAAGTGCCCTTTCCTTTGCTAATTCATGGCTTCTACAGCCGACATGGATTGGTTTCACTGTGCATCGCAAAAGACATACATTTCTTGAAGAATTTTCCTTTGAGGTGTTGTTGAGCCAGTAGTGCATGTATATAATCAATTTTCTGCATCAAACCCAGTGATTCGACCATTCCCTGTGGTAGACATGCAAAAAACATTCTCAAAGACAAGAACTAGCCCTCCCAAAAAGGGACATGTCTCACTCTTCTCCAGAACCCTTCTTGTAAATGCACTGAAGCAACAGATTGGCTTTAACAATATTCCCAAGAAAACCCGAGTGTTCTTCCATGGCATATAATCAGAAGCAATAGACCTAGACAATGATTCACGTTAAAAAGAGAGGAAATGTTATTTGGCATGAAAACACAAGGCCAGATCACCACCCTTAACTAGAGAGGTAACTAGTTGCTGATGGAGAGTGGCGTGGGGTGAGGTGGGATGAGGTGGGGAAAGTGGCAGAGCTGTGGAGACAGCCAGCATTTCTTTCTGAATGAGTTAGGAAACAACAGTGAACAAGAGGTCCATTCTACACTGCAATGCCCAGTTTATTTCAGTTCATATGAAATGAAATACTATATATAATTATTGAACATTGAAATTCTGAATGGAGTTTAATTCTGATATGAGACTCTTTATTTCAAAATGTTAAACATGTGTAGCATGCTTTATTTAGTTTTCTCTCTGAAAAGCCTTGGGGATTTTGTTTTGTTTCTACTTATTCAGTTATTCCACTTAAATAGTATATAGAAACAAGCAGTATACACAACACTTTGGGTTTCAGAGTCAATCAATAATTTGTCAATAAAGAATATATTTAGATTAAATGTATCTTAGTTCAGATTTTGTTTAGCCAAACACTTTTATTCTTTAACACCTAAGGAAACTAACCAAATTCACCATAAACAAAATCTGCGTACTTTTCCATTTTACACCTTCTTTCTCTAAAATCAAATATTTAAGAACCAAAGCACTGATTCATTTGATGTCCTAGGTACATACGTCAAATAGATGTAACAAAGTTGTCATGAAAATTTACCAGCCTAGGTGCAGAATTTACTCACACACCCTGTTGCATGGTGATGAGGATAATGCAAAAAAAAAAAAAAAAAAAAAAAAAAAAAAAA